>NW_027195546.1:0-168535 GCF_038502225.1 Cherax quadricarinatus | reverse complement strand
AAACAGCTTATCTGAGGTTCCTGGAGTTGTCTTGTCCTGTCACCTGATATCTCAAGTTATGCAGGAATGCACATCCAACAATTTTGTTTCCTATTTGAGAGGTGTCAGCCCAATTTTAACCTCTAGAGCACGAAAAATTCTTCCGATTTCACCAATGTTTCTAATCCAAATTCAAAACAACAATGGCGAGTCCCCTCTGCGCAGGCGCAGCTTCCCATTTTTGATAACATAATTTTTATTAAATACAGTATTGCCATCTATATACATATAACTATTGTATTTCTAGAAAATATATACAGTATTTTCCACATTACTGTATACATGTGAATGGGGTTATGCAACACGGGGATACCTTTCTTGGTTTATGCAGGTAACAGTATACATGTAGTTCAAGGACTGGTGCTTCATGGGTGCTAATCCTGGCCATACAGTGAGTTGCTTGCTTTTTTACATATTTATGGTAAACACTAGAGTAATGCACATCGGTTTAGGCAGACAGACTTGGGCTAAAACTACTAAATAATAATAGCTTAATTATTTGATGTGAAGCAGTTTTAGATTATGAATTTAGTTTATATTATCTGTTAAGAACATAAGAACATAAGAAAAGAGGAACACTGCAGCAGGCCTGTTGGCCCATACTAGGCAGGTCCTTTACAATTCATCCCACTAACATTTGCCCAACCCAATTTTCAATGCTACCCAAGAAATAAGCTCTGATGTGCAAGTCCCACTCAAATCCAACCCCTCCCACTCATGTACTTATCCAACCTAAACTTGAAGCTACCCAAAGTCTTAACCTCAATAACCCAACTAAAAGTGTATATTATGACGTTTATTTTCTGCCACTTGTGGTCGCATGGCCAATATAGTACAACCATACGATGTTTCCTGGAACAACAGTAACAGTATGATGGTTATAGCAGTTCTCAGTCCACAATACTATGGCTGGAACAATTGAAGATACACCTTATCTTGCTTGTAACAATTCACAAACAACAATACCATGACTGGAACAATTCACAACTCACGAGACTGTGCATGTAACTATTCATAACCTACACTAACATGACTGGAATAATTCACAAACAGCCGGTCCTCTGTAGAAGAAACTTCCAACAACATTTTGATCCAACATACTCTTCGAAATGTATGTTGTATGTGAATAGTTACAAATCAGGTTAAAACTTTGTTATGATTGGTTTTCTGTGTCCCAAACAAATAGTCACTAGCAAACCGTGCTTCTAAGTTTGTATGGTTTAAAAAGCAACGTCAACAAATACCAGCACATAAATATATGTCCTAGTGTTGTTGACGTGTGCCTTTAATTCTTTTAGTTCATATTATTCCAACTAGGGCAAGGATAAGGGCAAAGTTCTCTTTCAAGGTCAAATTTCAATTTTAAATTCAAAATTATAATTTCAGGAATACTTTTTGGGTAACGTAGACTAGGAGCACATATATTTATTTCTAAACTGAGCACGTAAATGCAGAGATCTCGGTGTACTGTTGTCGTGTTTTCTTGACTCAGGTCTAGTAATGGGTAGAACAACTGCTTGCCCCTTGTTTTCCCTTGCAGATGCTCATGCCTGCACATCTATCCTAGCAGATGTCCATGCCGGCGCATCTGTCCTAGCAGATGCCTATGCACGTGCATCTGTCCTAGCAGATCCCAATGGCTGCACATTTGAAAACAATTCTTCTTCATATAGTTTATTTTTCGCAGGTACCAGCGGAAATAACTCAGATTGAAGAAGTCAAACAGAGTGAAGACAAGGAGTTAGTTGATTTAATCAAGAGAGAAGTTCAGCAGTACAACAACATTCTGCATACCATCACAATGCACTTAGATGCTGCTATACAAGCCACAACAGTATGTACTTGCTTTAGATATAATGTTGGCTAGAATGGGGAGGGTGAAGCGTTTTTCGCATCAATAAGATTGAGAGTCTCAATTTATTGTGTGCCGGGAAACTTCTCGTGAATCATGCAGTGACCAAAACTCATCTAATTATACCTATCTTCTACGATATTTTATTATATTTGCTAAGGAAATTTTGATTTTCGTATAAGAAATTATTTATTATACTTACTAATGATATTATACCTACCATTAATATTGTGTTATACCTACCACATATATTTTGTTATTGGTATCATTAAGGAGTACTATTATGAATACAGGTTATGAATGGCCTGTGACCTGGTCATAATGGGTTTTTGGAGCAAAACAAACTCAGCAGATAGACTATAACATGTATTTCCTTCTCCAGACATAATTTGCCAGATATATACAAGTATGTACACTTATGTACAGAGATTGAATAGTGAGTGTACCAGAGGACGTTGACAATGGCAAAAGAAAAAGCCAGAGAGAGAGAGCAACATAATCAACCAGCAGGTAGGCAAGTCTGTCAAATGGTGACCGCAAGTGAACCACATTGCCCCAGCATTTAGCGGGCCTGCCTGTGATTGGTCAATGAAAGAAGGTACTGATTTAACGAAGGGTACCATAATAAGCGTTAAACCCTTAGCACTTGGTTTGCTGGTTGGGAGGCAGTCTATATGGGATTGTGACTTATGCCGAATAAATTGTAATGTACTCTTTGCATGCCATACTCCCACCCCAAAAGAGCTCTAATAGCCACGACTAGGCCTCCACTTCCATGGGTAGCATGCCATAGCACTGAACAATAATGGAACCACCTTTCGTCTCAACCATCCAGCTCTTTAGATAGGGCTAAACTTTTCTCTAGACTTTAAGTCAAACTCCATCCTACAGTGAGACAGTATACAGTAGGGCTAACATTGGTTCAAGACACCTTTGGGCAGCAGCAGAATGTCTTCTCACCAAAAACAAAAACACGCAACAACATTAAAACATTTTATAAATGGGGGGAAAAAAGAGCTAGGCTTCCCATATGGTCCCTGACACATCATAACCTGAATTAAATATGGGAAAGGGAACCAGCCTGCTTATTTTCCTTGCCAGCAATATGTATATTTTAAGGTTTCAGCCTGAGACTCCTCATAAGACGTGTGTTGTGGTTTTTCATAGCGATAGATCAATCGATTGTGATCGCTGTAGACTGTGACCACTTGGGACGGATGCCCCATGTAGACCTCGAAATGTTCCAATGCATGTATCAGAGCTAGGGCTTCTTTCTCACTGGTGGCATAAGCCCTTTGGTGAGGTTGATACTTGGCAGAGAAGTAGGCCACAGGCTGCAAGCATTCTTCCCCAGATTTTTGAAGGAGTACTGCCCTTACCCCTGACTCACAAGCATCAACCTGTAACATAAAAGGTTTTGAAAAATCAGGGGACAGGAGAATGGGTGCAGTACAAAGTAGCCGTTTGGTTTTAGTAAAAGCTTCTTGGCACTCTGGCGTCCATTGAAATTTTTGTTTCTGACTTGTAAGTGAGGTTAGGGGGACTACAACATCTGCAAAGATCTTACAGAATCGTCTATAGAAATGTACCATCCATATGAAATGCTGGAGGGATTTCCTATCATGAGGTTCTGGGTAATTCATAATGGCAAGAATTTCAGCAAATCTAGGGGCTACTTTACCATTACCTACTTCATGGCCCAAAAAAGTAATAGTGGGCTGGCCAAAGGATAATTTGCACAAATTAACAGTTAACTGAAACCTCTTAAAATTCTCAAAGAGAGCTGTAACTAGGGAAACATGTTGGTCCACATGTTGAAAACTACCACTATATCGTCTAGATAAGCTGCCGTGCCTTCCAGTCCTTTAATAGCTTCTGGAACGTTGCCGGCGAGTTCCACATTCCGAATGGGGTTATTTTTACATTGGTAGTGACCTCCTGGAATTTTGAAGAGAGAAATTTCTTTTGCCTTATCTGCCAAAGGTACCTGATAGTAACTTTTAAGGCGGTCTAATTTGGAAACAAAAGTAGCATTACCCACAAAGTCCACTATATCATCCAAATGTGGCAGTGGTTAGGTATCTGGAATAATGACCTCATTCACCTTACAGCTGTCTGTACACATTTGGAAACCTCCATCAGACTTTTTGACAAGGATACACGGTGAAGCCTAGGGACAGGATGACGACTCCACCTGCTGAAATAGCCCCTGTTTTTCAGGATTAGCTTACATGTATGGGGAGAGTTTAGAGGCTAAGTGTTTCCAGCATCTACATCATGATACCCCAGTGTACACTTTTTCAGGTCATCCATAAATACGTCAGGGTAAGTTTGTAAAAGGGCAGTTAGACCTATTATTTGATTTTTAGACAGTCCCAGCATTAAACGGCTATGGTCCTTGAAAAGGATTGAATTAGGAAGCTTAACTTGAATTTCTGGAATGGTGTGCAAGGAATCAGGGTCGTTCACAGAGGCGATATTTCTCCTCCGCTCGTATCGTTTTTTATTCTTGGTACTGCTAGTTCTTTCCAACACTACCGGGTTCAAAGATAAAAGAGTATGGGAAAGAATGTGGTAATGGGAAATATTGGGTGCGGTCCCCTAGTGAGTGTTGCCTGCCAGCCTGTGACTCCGCAGTACATCGGCACATTATCTGCCCGCACGCATGAGTTATTCTCTTCAGCATGCATCGTTTATTCTCGCGAGGACTAGTACTTTCAAGGTGGGGAGGCTTAAGCAGTGAGAGAAAAATTTTATATATATAGATAAATGTCCATAATTCTCATCTGGGGAAGCCTTTGTGCAGCCCTTAACCTCCCATCCATCCGAGCAACAATGAAAGAGCTCTTCTGGGTAAATTGGCATATATTATCTGCTTGAACGCTCTAGGTGGGGAGAGGCTTAAGTGGTGTGATATTGTTTATATATTTGTTTAGACAAGAGAGGATAGTACTATATAGTTATATATAAATCAAAATCAAAATCAAAATTTGCTAATATTTTTATTGATTTACATACAAGTTTTTAGTGGTTAGACTGAATGAATGCGCACCTCCTGTTCACCTTCTGCCAGGTTAATGATCTCCTTTTCAAAAATGATCTCCCCTTCGACTAAGGGCTGTTCCTTGATAGGACCGACACCTTCCACCTTCACTCCCACAACAGCTGTTTCCTCTTCCCCCTCCTCCTCCGGAGCATAATCAAGGTCTGCTTCAAGTCACCAGATTGTCCAGCCAGAGCCCAGGGCAGCAGATCTCTGCTTATTATGTTACTAAGCAGATGAGTGACTTATATAAACAGCTCTGAGTCTCAATGGTTGTTAATTGACATAATTACCAGACTGCTCCCGAACACTGACTAGGTCAGTGACAGATAATTGCCCATAATTGTCATCCATGAGAAAGTACAAAGGAGTGTCCTTTGCTTCAGCTGCCTGACCCCCCCCCTTCCCATGAAAAAGGCGGTCCCCCACCTCGAGCACACTTGTGAGTACTGAGAATAGCTCAGTTTTCACGAAATGATAGTATTATATATATACTTAATAAATAGAAATAAAAATTCAAAGTTTATGTTAGTATTTTTACTTAATTACATAGGCAAAGGGCAAAAAGCAGACCAAATTTTGGTGGTTAGACTGAATGGCTGCACTCCTGTTCACCTCCCAGTTTCCGAGTGTTCCTGCCCACCTGAATGTCAGTGAAGGTTCTTCCCGGTACATTGGCATATTAGAGGTAATACAAGTGGTGACATTCTACCTCGAAATAATTGCAACATCTCAAACATTGTGGTAGACCCTCTAGTGTGTGTACCAAAATGATACACACACACACAATTGGTAAGGTTCTCCCTATGGGGTAAGTAGTGTGGTGAAGGTAACCCCCTATAGATACAACAAGATGAATCAAGAAAGGTGAGGTGTGACGTCACTGACCGTCAAGTAAACACAGGTGGGTGTGACGTCATGGGTGTCCTCGTACGTGTCACTGCCCTAAGTGTTGCGTCACTTTTTGTACATCCCCAGCCCCTACGGGTAAACACAAATGGTAGACGCATTCACTCAAATGGTATAATAACCAAGGGTAACTCATTTTTTTTAATGCTGGTAAACACCTACTCGTGTCAAATGGTGAGCATAGAATTGGTAGACACTTTCAGTCAATACTAAGCATAGACACTCAATGATAGACAATTTTTTTTTTATCTATTTCAATAATCAATTTTTTCTTGAGTCACAATTTCAATTACACTACACACAAATTCATTCATGACTTTTCACTCATAACCCACAACAACATTTTGCTAATTCATCAAAAATATTTTTTCATTCATAACTTTTCACATTACCAAATCTTTATTGAACAAATTTTCCCTTCTGTTTTTTCTTTAAAATATTCACTATACCTTTATTTTCAGTAAAATACCAAATAATTGCACTAAAACTCTAATAAAATCCTCTCCATACCCCATCTCCTTGACTCCACATAGAGAGATTATTATTAATATAATCACGGGGAGCTCTGTACTCATAACCAACAACTTTTCTCAGTACCTTTTAAGAAGCTCCAACAACACACTACAAGTCTTAACTTTCACAATTATTTCTCATTTCACAGCACCACGTTGTACAAGTTCCCCCAACATCTCACAACATCCCAACAAGTCACAACTTTCACTTACCTCATCCATCCACTTACATTTGTTTTTCACTCACAGCCCACAGAGACACAACACCCACAACATTTTACATACTTTTCTCATTATCTGTTAAGAACCTCCAACAGGATACAATTTCTCCATTGTTTAGATAATAGAACAAAAAAAAAATTCACACACGGTACATTCCCGTGATGATACCAGTTACAATTTACATTGCTTGGTGAGGTCACGGGACAGATGGTGTCAAGCAAGAAAGTGCGAGGTCACCTCATCTAACCACAATTATCTCATCCCACATTACCCACAATACTTGACTCAAATGGTAAAACAATTTTTCTCGTTTTCGGGTAAAAGAACAAAAACATAATACCCCCAATTTTCTCGTTTTCATTAATAAATAAAAACGATTTTTTACTCATAATGTTCACAATTTTTCTCGTTTTCAACAATAATTAAAAAGATATAACCAATGCACTCTTTGAGGGTTGCCTGTGGTACATTCCCGATAAAACTGACACAAAAGCCCACATTAGTTTGCTGAGCGAATTTGAGTTACATTCTCAAGACTTAATGAGCATAACTCATCCCAGGGGGAGCCCTGAGACCGCTAACAGCCATCACATCTTCTCACAACACAAAATCATGTTCACCAACTCCATATCATATTTGCCAACATCTAAGACAGATTACTAAGATTATTATAATAACTTTAATCACTTAGGACAAGCCCACTAAATCATGATCGCTTATGTCATGACAACCATAATCTAAGACACTGATAATCACAATCACCAACTCCATATAATATTTACCATTATCTAAGAACTCTTAGGACAAGGCACTAAGATCACTAAAAACACACATTTTTATACACATACTCTCGAATCACTTTATCTAAGATCACCAAGTACTAAACTCAATGAAAATCTAACATCATTATTAATAAGATCACTTTTTTGACAAAAATCACGTTCACCAACTCCATATTAATGATTACTGTTTATCTAAAAACATTTAGGACAAAGCACTAAGATCACTAAAACAACACACATTTTTAAATACTTTCCCTCAAATCACTATAACCAAGATCACTATTACTACGATCACAGATCACTTTCATTTTTATAAACATATCAAAATCATCACTCTGTCAGTTTTTCTGCTGATATATTATCAATCACATTACCTTAACTGCAGGAAGTCACAACATCATCTATTAAAGTAAGTTTTGGGATAACATTTGAATACTCCCAGACTACTTTGAGCACTTCCGAACAACATTGGAACACTTTCAAACAAAATTGGAACACTTTTAAACACTCGAACACTTCCAAAATTACATTGGAACACTTTCAAACAATATGGATCACTTCTAAACAACATTGGATCGCTACTAAACAACATTGAAGCACTTCCAAACAACATTGGTCCAAACAACATTGGAACACTACCAAACGAATTAGAACACTACCAAATTACATTGGAACACTTCCAAACAACATTGAAACACTCCAAAACAAAGTTTGAATACTTCCAGATAACTTTGAGCATCTCTAAAATAACATTTGAATACTCACAAACAACATTTGCCATCTCTAACTCATCCACCAAATTACATTCTCATTCACACATTTCATTACCTGAAAATTACATCTCATCCACCAAACTACACACACACAATATGTTTTCATATGTCCTAAGTGATTGCATGTCACTTTTTTTTGGATCAAGTGTTGCTTTGTGTTTTTGGTTGATAGTGAACTTGCCAGGGTTTTAGTCATTATGTTTGTGTGAAAGTTTATATCTTCATTTGTCTTAATTGCTCATGTCAAATTTTTGTGTAATGGTGATTAGTTGTCATATCTTCGGTGATCATGTATATATTTTTGTGTTTTCATGTCTTATGTGAATGTGATTAACATTTTGTTCATGTATAGGGTGTATATGTCTTAAGTGTATGTAATTCTAGTTTTTGTGATCAAGTATTGGTTTTGTGATTTGGAGTTTTTTTGTGAGAAAATTATGGCTTCATATGATTTAAGTGTACATGTCTATTTTGTGTGGTATGATTAGTTAACATGTCTTTAATGATGTTAGTATAGTAATCATCATGTCCTTGTGTTTGTGTGTGAGTTTTTGCCATACATATCTTAGATTTTTGATGATACTGTCATATTTTGTACTCACCTAGTTGTACTCACCTAGTTGAGGTTGCGGGGGTCGAGTCCGAGCTCCTGGCCCCGCCTCTTCACTGATCGCTACTAGGTCACTCTCCCTGAGCCGTGAGCTTTATCATACCTCTGCTTAAAGCTATGTATGGATCCTGCCTCCACTACATCGCTTCCCAAACTATTCCACTTACTGACTACTCTGTGGCTGAAGAAATACTTCCTAACATCCCTGTGATTCATCTGTGTCTTCAACTTCCAACTGTGTCCCCTTGTTACTGTGTCCAATCTCTGGAACATCCTGTCTTTGTCCACCTTGTCAATTCCTCTCAGTATTTTGTATGTCGTTATCATGTCCCCCCTATCTCTCCTGTCCTCCAGTGTCGTCAGGTTGATTTCCCTTAACCTCTCCTCGTAGGACATACCTCTTAGCTCTGGGACTAGTCTTGTTGCAAACCTTTGCACTTTCTCTAGTTTCTTTACGTGCTTGGCTAGGTGTGGGTTCCAAACTGGTGCCGCATACTCCAATATGGGCCTAACGTACACGGTGTACAGGGTCCTGAACGATTCCTTATTAAGATGTCGGAATGCTGTTCTGAGGTTTGCTAGGCGCCCATATGCTGCAGCAGTTATTTGGTTGATGTGCGCTTCAGGAGATGTGCCTGGTGTTATACTCACCCCAAGATCTTTTTCCTTGAGTGAGGTTTGTAGTCTCTGGCCCCCTAGACTGTACTCCGTCTGCGGTCTTCTTTGCCCTTCCCCAATCTTCATGACTTTGCACTTGGTGGGATTGAACTCCAGGAGCCAATTGCTGGACCAGGTCTGCAGCCTGTCCAGATCCCTTTGTAGTTCTGCCTGGTCTTCGATCGAGTGAATTCTTCTCATCAACTTCACGTCATCTGCAAACAGGGACACCTCAGAGTCTATTCCTTCCGTCATGTCGTTCACAAATACCAGAAACAGCACTGGTCCTAGGACTGACCCCTGTGGGACCCCGCTGGTCACAGGTGCCCACTCTGACACCTCGCCACGTACCATGACTCGCTGCTGTCTTCCTGACAAGTATTCCCTGATCCATTGTAGTGCCTTCCCTGTTATCCCTGCTTGGTCCTCCAGTTTTTGCACCAATCTCTTGTGTGGAACTGTGTCAAACGCCTTCTTGCAGTCCAAGAATATGCAATCCACCCACCCCTCTCTCTCTTGTCTTACTGCTGTCACCATGTCATAGAACTCCAGTAGGTTTGTGACACAGGATTTCCCGTCCCTGAAACCATGTTGGCTGCTGTTGATGAGATCATTCCTTTCTAGGTGTTCCACCACTCTTCTCCTGATAATCTTCTCCATGATTTTGCATACTATACATGTCAGTGACACTGGTCTGTAGTTTAATGCTTCATGTCTGTCTCCTTTTTTAAAGATTGGGACTACATTTGCTGTCTTCCATGCCTCAGGCAATCTCCCTGTTTCGATAGATGTATTGAATATTGTTGTTAGGGGTACACATAGCGCCTCTGCTCCCTCTCTCAATACCCATGGGGAGATGTTATCTGGCCCCATTGCCTTTGAGGTATCTAGCTCACTCAGAAGCCTCTTCACTTCTTCCTCGGTTGTGTGCACTGTGTCCAGCACATGGTGGTGTGCCCCACCTCTCCGTCTTTCTGGAGCCCCTTCTGTCTCCTCTGTGAACACTTCTTTGAATCTCTTGTTGAGTTCCTCACATACTTCACGGTCATTTCTTGTTGTCTCTCCTCCTTCCTTCCTTAGCCTGATTACCTGGTCCTTGACTGTTGTTTTCCTCCTGATGTGGCTGTACAACAGTTTCGGGTCAGATTTGGCTTTCGCTGCTATGTCATTTTCATATTGTCTTTGGGCCTCCCTTCTTATCTGTGCATATTCGTTTCTGGCTCTACGACTGCTCTCCTTATTCTCCTGGGTCCTTTGCCTTCTATATTTCTTCCATTCCCTAGCACACTTGGTTTTTGCCTCCCTGCACCTTTGGGTAAACCATGGGCTCATCCTGGCTTTTTCATTATTCCTGTTACCCTTGGGTACAAACCTCTCCTCAGCCTCCTTGCATTTTGTTGCTACATATTCCATCATCTCATTAACTGGCTTCCCTGCCAGTTCTCTGTCCCACTGAACCCCGTTCAGGAAGTTCCTCATTCCTGTGTAGTCCCCTTTCTTGTAGTTTGGCTTCATTCGTCCTGGCCTTCCTGCTTCTCCCTCCACTTGTAGCTCTACTGTGTATTCGAAGCTTAAAACCACATGGTCACTGGCCCCAAGGGGTCTTTCATATGTGATGTCCTCGATATCTGCACTACTCAAGGTGAATACTAAGTCCAGCCTTGCTGGTTCATCCTCTCCTCTCTCTCTTGTAGTGTCCCTTACGTGTTGGTACATGAAGTTTTCCAGTACCACCTCCATCATCTTAGCCCTCCATGTATCTTGGCCCCCATGTGGGTCCAAGTTCTCCCAATCGATCTCCTTGTGGTTAAAGTCACCCATGATCAGGAGCTTTGCCCTGCATGCATGAGCTCTTCTGGCCACTGCTAGCCAGTGTGTCAACCATCGCTCTATTGCTCTCGTCGTACTCTTGCCTTGGCCTCCTGCTGTTCTGTGGTGGGTTATACATCACTGCTATTACCACCTTGGGACCTCCAGAGTGAAGCGTTCCCGCTATGTAATCACTTTCTTCTCCGCTGTCTCCTCTCTCCAGCTCATCAAAATTCCAGCGATTTTTGATCAGCAATGCCACTCCTCCACCCCCCCTGTTCCCTCTGTCTTTCCTCAGGATTTGGTATCCCGTTGGAAAGATGGCATCTGTTATCATACCTGTAAGCTTGGTTTCTGTGAGAGCTATGATGTCCGGTGATGCCTCTTTGACTCTTTCATGCCACTCCTCCCACTTATTTGTTATTCCATCAGCGTTTGTGTACCATACCTTCAGTTTCCTTTCCAACACTGTGGTTTGGGGGGCCTGTGAGGGTGGGAGACCTGGTAGCATACTGTGGGATTCTATAGCTCGGTGTTGGGTGGAGGCTGTGGGTATGGATTGTAGTGTGTGTTGGGATGGTGTGATAGGTTGTATGGTTCTGAGAATAGTTGTGTGTGTGCTTGCCCTTGCTGTTCTGTTCTGCTCTGACTGACCTCTGCTGGTTCCATCCTTGTCTCTTTTCCTAGCTCCTTTCGCTTTTTTGTCCTCTCCCTCAGCTGCTGTCGTTCTGATTGTGTTCTGTCTCTGTCTAGGAACACCCTCTTGTACTCTTCCGAGTATTTCAATCGTGGTTTCTCTTGGAGGATCCTGTTCCGCACTGTTTCCGTCCTGAGAATCAGCTTGATTGGTCGGTTTCTCCCCTTCGAGTACCCCCCTATTCTCTGAAAATTTACAATCTCGTCCATCTCTTCACCTATTTCCGTGATGATTTTCTCAATCTCCTTTCTTTCTTCCTGCTGCCTTTCAGTGTGTGTCCTTTCCTCTCTCTCCTGAAGCCCATGGATAAACACTGATTTTGCCCTTTCCTCCTCCCATTGCCTCACCCTCTGTGACTCTGGATCCTGCCTGTATGTGGTCAGTTTCTCCCTTGATTTTTCCAGTGGCTCTTGATAGCATGGTTGTGCCTCAGCATTCGACCTATCACCCTCTCCATCTGCACCCAGCTGTTCTTCCCTTTCACTCCTTGGCCCTCCTTGGCAGGCTGATATGACCTTAGCATAATTCATAATTCCTTCCTTCCTGTTCGGCCTCGCAGCTTCATATGCTGTGTCTTCTCTGGTCACTGCCCCTGTAACTCGCTTCAGCCTATTTATCTCAACTTCTAGGACCCTTATCTTGGCTACTGCAGTTTCGACTTGTGCCTCCCAATTCTTTGTCTCCTTCTCCAACCTCTTTTCCAATTTCACAGAGAGCTCTTTCTCCATTTTTTCAGAAAGCTCTCCTAATTTTCTCTCCCACTCTTGTTCCATCCTTTTCCACTGCTCCTCCATCCACTCCTCCCTACCAGAACCATTCTCATCTGATCCTTGGTTCCTGCGAGTCCCCACCATTTTTTTTTTTTTTTTTTTTTTTTGTGAGAGAAGAGAGAAGGGAAAGGGGGAGAGAGAGTGTGAGAGGGGGAAAGAGAGAGAAGTGAAGGGAAAGAGAGGGGGGAGAGTGAGAAGGGAAAAATGGAGAAGAGATGGAGAGAGAGAGAGAGAGAGAGAGAGAGAGAGCGAGAGAGAGAGAGAGAGAGAGAGAGAGAGAGAGAGAGGGGGAGGAGAAGGGAAGAGTGAGAGTAAGAGAGAGAGAGAGAGGGGGGAGAGAGAGTGAAGGGAAGGGAGAGAGGGGGGAGAGTGAGAGAGAGAGAGAGAGCAGGAGGGAGAGAGAGAAGGCGGAGAGAGAAGAGAAGGGACCCTCCTTGGCTAGCTGCAAGAACTGTGTCAAAACTGTCAGTGGTGAGAGGAGAGGTGCATTTCCTTCTTAAATCACTTGAGAAAAGAGACAAGTTGAGAGAGTTGAGAAGATGTGCAGAGCTGAGACCTCTAACTCGCATCTTTCAGCACTGCCTAGTACAGTGTAAATGGCCCTCTCCAGAGAGGCAGAGAAGAGCAGAGCAGAAATCAGCAACTACAGACCAGTGTCACTCCTGTCAATCACTGGTAAGATCCTTGAGACAATAATCTCAAGACAAATGACAGAGAGACTACCACTCACTACTTTGTGATCGTCAATATGGCTTCAGGAAAGGTTACTCTGCTGCTGATCTGTTGTTAAACCTCTCCACTAAGTGGCACCAGTCACTGGATGAATCCAAAGTCAGCTGTGTGGTAGCACTGGACATTGCTGGCGCTTTCGACCGGGTGTGGCACCAGGGCCTCTTAGCAAAACTTCAAGCACTGGGAATTGCAGGCTCTACGCTATGTCTCCTCAGTGATTACCTTCATGGTAGATCTCTAAGTGTAGTCCTCAATGGAACGGAATCAGCAAGACATCCTATTGGGGCAAGCGTTCCACAAGGAAGCGTGCTGGGTCCATTGTTATGGAATGTCTACTTCAACGACCTTCTTCATCTCATCCCAGAATCACATGCATATGCAGACGACTGTACACTGACATTCACTTATCCAAGAGAAGAAATGCCAGCTGCTCTAAGCTACATCAATCACCAGCTGAGAGCTATATCAGCTTGGGGAAATAGATGGCAAGTAACATTTGCACCTGAGAAAACGCAAATGATGATCGTCTCTAGGCACCATGATGGTAATGCTGGTGCAGTAGTAAGGATGAATGGGAGGATGTTGGCACCTGGAGAAGAAGTTGATATCCTTGGGGTGAAATTTGACTCCAAACTAACCATGAAGAACCATGTTGTAAATCTTGCAAACAAGGCAGCCAGGAAGCTTACAGCACTTCGCCGTATCTCGCATCTGCTTGACAGTAGGGGTTGCAAGATCCTGTACGAGGCACAAGTACGCTCACACCTTGAGTATGCTCCACTTTCTTGGTTTGCCTGCCCCCCCTCTCATCTGCGACTGCTTGACAGAGTAGAGAACAGAGCAAGACGTCTCATCTCTCGCCTGGACCCATCCTGGATAGATCTGTCATTTCAGCAGAGCCTTCAACATAGGAGGGATGTGGGTGGCCTTACTGTTATGTACAAGGCCAATATTGTCAAAATACCACACTTGGATCCACTTCGAGGACAGCGTGAAACAAGCTTTTATGCCACAAGACGGGCAGAAAGCAGCAACTTCACTCTGGCTGTACCCTTCTCCAGAACATCACTCCATCTGAGATCATACATACCCAGGATGACTCGAGTATGGAACACATTCGTACAGCATAATGATGTCAACGAGATAAAGTCAGTTGATCAAATGAAAATGCTGGCCCACAGATGGCTCCAACTTCATCCTGTTCCCTACTTGTATGTCTCATAACAATAAAAATGCTTTCAAATGAGCTGATGTAGGTAACAGCTCTTAGCTTGCCAATAAAGTTAGGAATCCTTAACCTGTAAATAGCTGTCAATGTGTGTGTGTGTGTGTACTCACCTATTTGTACTCACCTATTTGTGGTTGCAGGGGTCGAGTCTTAGCTCCTGGCCCCGCCTCTTCACCGGTTGCTACTGGGCCCTCTCTCTCCCCGCTCCATGAGCTTTATCAAACCTCGTCTTAAAACTGTGTATGGTTCCTGCCTCCACTACGTCATTTTCTAGGCTATTCCACTGCCTTACAACTCTATGACTGAAGAAATACTTCCTAATATCTCTCTGACTCATTTGTGTCTTCAACTTCCAATTGTGGCCTCTTGTTTCTGTGTCCCCTCCCTGGAACATCCTGTCTTTGTCCACCTTGTCTATTCCACGCAGTATTTTATATGTCGTTATCATGTCTCCCCTGACCCTCCTGTCCTCCAGTGTCGTCAGGCCGATTTCCCTTAATCTTTCTTCATAGGACATTCCCCTTAGCTCTGGAACTAACCTTGTCGCAAACCTTTGTACTTTCTCTAGTTTCTTGACGTGCTTTATCAAGTGCGGGTTCCAAACAGGTGCTGCATACTCCAGTATGGGCCTGACATACACGGTGTACAGTGTCTTGAATGATTCCTTACTAAGGTATCGGAATGCTGTTCTCAGGTTTGCCAGGCGCCCATATGCTGCAGCAGTTATCTGATTGATGTGTGCTTCCGGAGACATGCTCGGTGTTATACTCACCCCAAGATCTTTCTCCTTGAGTGAGGTTTGCAGTCTTTGGCCACCTAGCCTATACTCTGTCTGTGGTCTTCTGTGCCCTTCCCCTATCTTCATGACTTTGCATTTGGCAGGATTAAATTCGAGAAGCCATTTGCTGGACCAGGTGTCCAGTCTGTCCAGGTCTCTTTGAAGTCCTGCCTGGTCCTCATCAGATTTAATTCTCCTCATTAACTTCACATCATCTGCAAACAGGGACACTTCTGAGTCTAACCCTTCCATCATGTCGTTCACATATACCAAAAATAGCACTGGTCCTAGGACCGACCCCTGTGGGACCCCGCTCGTCACAGGTGCCCACTGTGATACATCATTACGTACCATGACTCGTTGTTGCCTCCCTGTCAGGTATTCTCTGATCCATTGCAGTGCCCTTCCTGTTATATGCGCCTGATGCTCTAGCTTCTGCACTAATCTCTTGTGAGGAACTGTGTCAAAGGCCTTCTTGCAGTCCAAGAAGATGCAATCAACCCACCCCTCTCTCTCGTGTCTTACTTCTGTTATTTTATCATAAAACTCCAGAAGGTTTGTGACACAGGATTTGCCTTCCGTGAATCCGTGCTGGTTGGCATTTATACTCTTGTTCCGTTCCAGGTGCTCCACCACTCTCCTCCTGATAATCTTCTCCATAATTTTGCATACTATACACGTCAATGACACAGGTCTATAGTTTAGTGCCTCTTTTCTGTCTCCTTTTTTAAAAATGGGAACTACATTTGCCGTCTTCCATACCTCAGGTAGTTGCCCAGTTTCCAGGGACGTGTTGAAGATTGTGGTAAGTGGCACGCACAACATATCTGCTCCCTCTCTAAGGACCCACGGGGAGATGTTGTCCGGTCCCATTGCCTTTGAGGTATCGATGTCCCTTAGCAGTTTCTTCACCTCCTCCTCATCTGTATGTATGTCGTCCAACACTTGTTGGTGTATTCCTTGCTGGTGTCCCCATCTGGTCTGTCCCCCCAGAGTCCTTCCTGTCTCTACTGTAAATACTTCCTTAAATCTCGTGTTGAGCTCCTCACATACCTCTTGATCGTTTCTTGTGAGTTCTCCACCTTCTTTCCTCAGCCTTATCACCTGGTCCTTGACTGTTGTCTTCCTCCTAATGTGGCTATACAGCAGTTTCGGGTCAGATTTGACTTTCGATGCTATGTCGTTTTCATACTGTCGCTGGGCCTCCCTCCTTATCTGTGCATACTCGTTTCTGGCTCTTCTACTAATCTCCTTGTTTTCCTGGGTCCTATGCCTCCTGTACCTTTTCCATTCTCTGTTGCACTTAGTTTTTGCCTCCCTACACCTTCGGGTAAACCAAGGACTCGTTTTGGTCTTCCTATTATTTCTGTTTCCCTTGGGAACAAAACTTTCCTCTGCCTCCTTGCACTTTGTTGCCACATATTCCATCATCTCGTTTACTGATTTTCCTACCATTTCTCTGTCCCACTGAACCTCCTGCAGGAAGTTTCTCATACCTGTGTAGTCCCCCCTTTTATAGTTTGGCCTGTCCCCTTCAGTTCCTGTTACCTTCTCCACTTGTAACTCTACTATATAATCAAAACTCAGAACCACGTGATCGCTAGCTCCAAGGGGCCTCTCGTAAGTGATGTCCTCAATGTCTGAACTGCTCAGGGTGAACACAAGATCCAGTCTTGCTGGCTCATCCTCCCCTCTCTCTCTGGTTGTGTCCCTGACATGTTGATGCATGAGGTTTTCAAGTACCACATCCATCATCTTGGCTCTCCATGTTTCGGGACCCCCATGTGGCTCCAGGTTTTCCCAGTCGATCTCCCTGTGGTTGAAATCGCCCATTACCAGTAACTTTGCTCTGCTCGAGTGAGCTCTTCTTGCCACCTCAGCCAGTGTGTCCACCATCACCCTGTTGTTTTCTTCGTACTCCTCTCTTGGCCTCCTGCAGTTCTGTGGTGGGTTATACATCACTCCAATGACTACTTTATGTTCTCCGGACTGAATTGTACCTACAATGTAGTCTCTTTCTCCAATCATGTCCATGCCTTCCATTTCCTCAAATCCCCATCGGTGTTTTATGAGCAGTGCAACCCCTCCTCCCCCTCTACTCCTTCTATCTTTCCTCAGGATCTGATATCCCATTGGGAAGATTGTGTCTGTTATTGTCTCAGCGAGTTTTGTTTCTGTGACTGCTATGATGTCTGGGGATTTTTCACTGATTCTTTCGTTCCACTCCTCATGTTTATTCGTTATTCCATCCGCGTTTGTGTACCAAACTTTCAGTTTCTTTTCTATCATTGTGGTCATGCAAGAATATTGGGGTTGGGGGAGCGAGAGCCTTGGTGGGGGCCTATATGGGGCTGTGGTGTAGGTGGGGTTTGTGATGATGGGGGTGGGGTCAGAATGCCCATAAGGGACAGCTGTTGGGGTGAGGTTTGTGATATGGGGGTTGGTGGCAGAGGGAACAGTGAGTGGGTTGTAGTATAGGTTGCTCAGTTGCGTTGGGAATGTCGCGGTTGGAGTCTTTTGGTGGGAGATTCTGTGGGGTGTGTTTGCCCTTCCTCCTGTGTCTGGGTCCTGCTCATTTTCGTCATTGCCTCTCGTTCCTCCTTGCGTCTCTGTACCCTCTCTTTCAGTGTAGTCCTTTCTTCTTGTGTTCTGTCGCGGTCGAGGTATACTCTCTGGTACCCCTGTTTGTCCCTCAGTCTTGCTTTCTCTTGCAGAATCCTGGTTCGAACTGATTCTTCCTTGAAAGTTACTCTGACAGGCCGTATCCTTCCACTCGCAAACCACCCAATTCTCTGAAAATTTGTCACCTGGGTCATATCGCCCTCACCTATTGTTTTCATGATGCCTTCAATCATTTTTTTCTCCTCCTGTTTTATTTCTTCAAAGTTGTCCCCCTTGGCTTCTTGGAGCCCGTACACAAAAACTGACCTCGCCCTTTCCTCCTCCCACTGAGTCTCCATCTGCTTCCTCTGAGGCATTTTATTTCCTTCCATTGACATGTTCTTGCCTTCAGTCCCTGTCATATCTGAAACTTCTATTCTCAGTGAACTGTCTTTCATGACCAGCTGTCCCTTGCTACTGCAGTTGGCTGTTAGAATCTCTGCATATAGCATACCTTCATTGTCTTCGGACCTGTCATTTGATCTTAGTGTGCTCCTCGTCTTTTCCCTGGCCCCACGTGGGTCTGATAGGGCCTTCGTGTACGGCATGTCTCCGTTGTTGCTTACCGTCCCCTTGTCTGCGCCTGACATTGAATTTCCTGATGTCACATCTGAATTGTCATTTGTCTCTCTAATCTGTTTCAGGCTTTGCAGTTTCTCTTCTAAGCACTGTATCCTAGCTTCTGCTGCTAAGACCTGTACTTCCCACTTCCTGCACTCTTCAGCTATCCGCTCCTCCATTTTCTTACCAAGCTCTACTATCTTCCTTCCCCACTCTTCCTCCCTTTTTTGGAGCTCTAACTCCCAGTCTTTCCTCCCTGGTTCGTCTACCAGATCTCTGGTTTTCCGTCCTCTAGGGCCACCCATTTTTTTTTTTTTTTTTTTTTTTTTTTTTACCACAGACAGAAGGCTAGAGGAGGGAGAGGGTGAGAGGGGGAGAGAGAAAGGGTAGAAAGAGGGAGAGAGAGGAGAGAGTATGGGGGTGAGGGATAAGACCATGGGGGAGAGAGAGGAGAGAGTATGGGGGTGAGGGATAAGACCAAGGGGGAAAGAAGAGAGAAATGGAGAGATGGAGAGAGAAGCATATAGAGAGAGAGAGAGGGAGAGAGAGAGAGGGAGAGAGAGAGAGAGAGAGAGAGAGAGAGAGAGAGAGAGAGAGAGAGAAAGGAGGGTGAGGGAAAAGGCTATGAGAGAGAGAAATGCGAGTGAGGGGTAGAAATATAGAAAAAGGGAGATGGAGAGAGAAGCCTATAGAGAGAGGAGGGTGAGGGATAGGGTTATGGGAGTGAGAGAGAGAGAGAGAGGGAGGGGGAAGGGGAGGGAAAAAGGCTATGAGAGAGAGGAGGGAGGGGGAGTGAAGGCAAGAGCGGGGGAGGGGAAAGGTCTGTGGGGGAGGGAAAGGTGTGTGGGGGGGTGAGGGGACGCGGTCAAATTCCAAGGATCAGCTGTGTGAATGAGTGGGTGTGTGTACTCACCTAGTTGTGGTTTCAGGGGTCGAGACTCAGCTCCTGGCCCCGAGTGTGTATGTGTGTGCGCGCGTGTGTGTGTGAGCACGTCAGTTGTTTATATGTCCCAGAAATACATTTCACCTCTGTGTATCCGTAATACTAATAAGATACCATTAACACTGAGAGTAATTCTAATAATTATAAAACTAGCGTGTGTTAACGAGTCATTCTTTCACCCAGTTATGTACTACCTTTTACTGCATGTGTACCCAATACTTGCTTCTCAGATTGTACTGTCTTTGTGTCCTAAAACATTATCTCTCGAAACTATTGTCAGGGCTGTAGTCCCATTAGCCCCGACTTAATCCTCCTGCCTATTCCTTGCTCCTACAAATTTTATCTTCCTACTACTGCTAGGTGTTGTGTGTATGATAATCGCTCTGGAGCAGGGTTTGTGATAGCCAGCTACCAGTGATCGTAGGGCCGGCTCTACCACTCAAAACTTCCCGCCAACCACAAACAGGTGATTTGTACGTTACTCCTCAGAGGGGACGTCCATCCAGATGCCTGATGTACGATGCTCGCTGTACGATGCTCGCTGTACGATGACTCGTGCACCTCGCCCTTCCGCCTCTGACTTCTTCAGCTATTCTTTTCTCGTTGCCCTTTTGAGTCCTCATTTACCACACTTATCACTTGTATACTGCTACTTTTATAATTTACACTTCACTTTTGGTAAGTACACTTCTTATTTGTGATGACACCCAACCTGTTATGGCGGCGCTACTTCCTCAGGCCTACTGCTGCCACCACCTCTGCTTATATATATTTATGTATATGTATGTATATATACATATATCCCCTTTCTGGCTAGCTTGTTCACGCTGTGTGCTACATCACAGTTTCTCATTAGCCAACCTCTCTTAATTCTATTTGATCTTTTCTCTTTAGTCACTCGCTTTGTACTTTGTATATTTGTAACAGTGTGGCAACAAGTGCCAACTAGGCCTCAACGAACTGGCACTTTGAAATTTTGTTGTATAATTTCAGGCTTTCTCTCGCCTTTACTTTATTTATTTTTGCTAATACTTTGGTTATCACTTGTAGGGTTGTTCACTGACGTTGTCACTAACACTGGTTGCTTCTAGCTGCTAAAACACGCCCTAAAAGCACTAAGATTCTCGGAGCCTGGCGCTTGTGACCCACTACACTACACACTGTGTGTGTGTGTGTGTGTGTGTGTGTGTGTGTGTGTGTGTGTGTGTGTGTGTGTGTGTATGTTTGTGTGTGTGTGTGTGTGTGTGTGTGTGAGTGTCTGACGTTATCCCTCACTACCGCTTTACTCCTTGCACTCTCCTCTATGCTATTTCTACTCTAATTCTGGTAATGGCTTGCAGGAGTGAGTGACCAGTATCTAACAGTGATGCAGGACCAGACTCAATCTTGCAAAATGCAATGTCAACAGGTGAAATACTTGCGCTGACAGTGGTGTGATGACAAGTTGCCAGAAGCTGATGACGTAGCCGTCGTACATAGGCCTTCTCTCACTATTTTGTAACTCCTTCACCCGTGATGTTTATAACCATATATGCTCATGCATCCCGCGTTTCTCAAGTGATTTCACTTTTCACTTATTACAGAATACACTTCACATTCGGTGTTACACTTTATATGTATAATGGCATACAAACTGTTGTGACGTCACTGCTTCAGTACGCCTACTGCCACCTTCCCTTGTTGTATATTTTATTTTTTCTTTCTCCTTTTGCCTATTAACTTTTTCACTCTCACATTACGGTGCCCCACATTTCACTTGTTAACCAAACGCTGGTAATTCTTGATCACCCGTTTCCACACTCACTTTGATCTTTTTATGTTTGTATCTGTGTGGCAACAGTGCCTAGTAGATCCACAACGGTTTGGCACTTTTAAAAGAAAATACTGAATTTAGGTTTCCCCTCGAATTTTTTCAACTAATAACTATAGTTATCACTCGTAGGTTTGTTCACTGACTTTGTCACTACCACTGATTACTGCTAGGGGTTATTGCACGCCTCAAAAAACATGAAGGTTCTCGGAGCCTTGTGTACCCACGTCTGCACCCACCATGTGTGTGTGTGTGTGTGTGTGTGTGTGTGTGTGTGTGTGTGTGTGTGTGTTTATGTGTTTGTGTGTGTAGTTTGGTGGATGATATGTAATTTTCAGTTAATGAAATGTGTGAATGAGAATGTAATTTGGTGGATTAGTTAGAGATGGCAAATGTTGTTTGTGAGTATTCAAATATTATTTTAAAGATGCTCAAAGTTATCTGGAAGTATTCAAACTTTATTTTGGAGTGTTCCAATGTTGTTTGGAAGTGTTCCAATGTAATTTGGTAGTGTTCCAATGTAATTTGGTAGTGTTCCAATGTTGTTTGGAAGTATTCAAATGTTGTTTGGAAGTGCTTCAATGTTGTTTAGTAGTGATCAAATGTTGTTTAGAAGTGGTCCATGTTGTTTGGAAGTGTTCCAGTGTTTGAAAGTGTTCATATTTTGTTTGAAAGTGTTCCATTGTTGTTCGGAAGTGCTCAAAGTAGTCTGGGAGTATTCAAATGTTATCACAAAATCTACTTTAATAGATGGTGTTGTGAGTTCCTGCAGGTAAGGTAATGAGATTGAAAATTTATCGGCGGAAAAATTGATAGAGTGATGATTTTGAAATGTTTATAAAAATGAAAGTGATCTGTGATCGTAGTAATAGTGATCTTGGTTATAGTGATTTGAGGGAAAGTATTTAAAAATGTGTCTTGTTTTAGTGATCTTAGTTCTTTGTTGGTTTAGAAAGACACGTAAGCAAACACTATAACATATTTATTACTTCTAGAAAACGTTTCGGTCCTGGGACCTTGATCACTTCTAACATACAGAGGTAGAAAGACATTATATATATAGGCGGAGAGTGAGATGTGACGCACGTGACCTGAGGAATGTCATAAGAACATAAGAATGGAGGAACACTGTAGAAGGCCTACTGGCCCATGCGAGGCAGGTCCTTATCAAAACAACCTCTGCCTATGATGAGGACGGGTAGACGATGAAATCATGTGACTCCTGTGTTGTTGGGTTGGTGCTGCTTAAGTATCATGTATGCCAATGTTTTTGAAATTTTGTAGTTTCCAGTGTTGCGTTCTATAGTGTCGGTGACGGCGATTAGTGAGGCTTCTAGGCACCGTCGGCGTCTGAGGTCTGGTTCGGTGAGAACGAGTTGTGCCTCGTTCCAGTTCATCAAATGCCCCGTGGAGTCTCTGTGGAGGACACAGGCGTACCTTACATCGTCTCTGTTAGAGGCATTTCGATGCTCATTCAGGCGGACTGCAAGATCTCTGCCTGTCTCGCCTACATATTTCTTGGGACAGAACCCACAGGGGATAGTGTAGACGCCTGCTGTAGAAGTTAGAGGTGTGGGGCTGCGTTTCGTAGTGAGGTCTTTGATAGAGGATGTGTTTATGGTGGAAACGTTGATGTTACTCATAGCAAGTGCCCGGCGAGTATTCGTGGCAACATCGCCACATGGGAGTACTATGAACTGTTTAGGGGGCTGTTCCATGGGCGGTTTGTTGAGGATAGCTTGTGCCTTGAGTCTGCAATCTCGGATGAAGAAGATCAAGTGTCCCAGGACCGAAACGTTTTCTAATAAATATGTTATAGTGTTTGCTTACGTGTCTTTCTAAACCAACTTGTCGGTATTTATTACCAAGGTTTATACCAGCTGGGGATGTACAAAACGTGACGCAACACTTAGGGCAGTGACACGTACGAGGACACCCATGACGTCACACCCACCTGTATTTACTTGACGGTCAGTGGCGTCACACCTCACCTTTCTTGATTCATCTTGTTGTATCTATAGGGGGTTACCTTCACCACACTACTTACCCCATAGGGAGAACCTTACCAATTGTGTGTGTGTGTGTGTGTGTGTGTATGATTTTGATACACACTCTAGAGGGTCTACCACAATGTTTGAGATGTTACAATTATTTCGAGGTAGAATGTCACCACTTGTATTACCTTGTATTACCGGGAAGAACCTTCACTGACATTCAGGTGGGCAGGAACACTCGGAAACTGGGAGGTGAACAGGAGTGCAGCCATTCAGTCTAACCACCAAAATTTGCTCAGCTTTTTGCCATTTGCCTATGTAATTCAATAAAAATACTAACATAAACTTTTAATTTTTATTTTTATTAAGTATATATATAATACTATTCTTTAGGTAGTAGGTTGGTAGACAGCAACCACCCAGGGAAGTACTACCGTCCTGCCAGATGACTGTGAAACAAAAACCTGTAACTGTTTTGCATGATGGTAGGATTGCTGGTTTCTTTTTCTGTCTCATAAACACGCTAAGATAACAGGGATATCTTGCTACTCCTACTTACACTTTGGTCACACTTCACAGACACGCACATGCATATATATATATACATACATCTAGGTTTTTCTCCTTTTTCTAAATAGCTCTTGTTCTTTTTTATTTCTTCTATTGTCCATGGGGAAGTGGAAAAGAATCTTTCCTCCGTAAGCCATGCGTGTCGTATGAGGCGACTAAAATGCCGGGAGCAATGGGCTAGTAACCCCTTCTCCTGTATACAATTACTAAAAAAGAGAAGAAGAAAAACTTTATAAAACTGGGTTGCTTAAATGTGCGTGGATGTAGTGCGGATGACAAGAAACAGATGATTGCTGATGTTATGAATGAAAAGAAGTTGGATGTCCTGGCCCTAAGCGAAACAAAGCTGAAGGGGGTAGGAGAGTTTCAGTGGGGGGAAATAAATGGGATTAAATCTGGAGTATCTGAGAGAGTTAGAGCAAAGGAAGGGGTAGCAGTAATGTTAAATGATCAGTTATGGAAGGAGAAAAGAGAATATGAATGTGTAAATTCAAGAATTATGTGGATTAAAGTAAAGGTTGGATGCGAGAAGTGGGTCATAATAAGCGTGTATGCACCTGGAGAAGAGAGGAATGCAGAGGAGAGAGAGAGATTTTGGGAGATGTTAAGTGAATGTATAGGAGCCTTTGAACCAAGTGAGAGAGTAATTGTGGTAGGGGACTTGAATGCTAAAGTAGGAGAAACTTTTAGAGAGGGTGTGGTAGGTAAGTTTGGGGTGCCAGGTGTAAATGATAATGGGAGCCCTTTGATTGAACTTTGTATAGAAAGGGGTTTAGTTATAGGTAATACATATTTTAAGAAAAAGAGGATAAATAAGTATACACGATATGATGTAGGGCGAAATGACAGTAGTTTGTTGGATTATGTATTGGTAGATAAAAGACTGTTGAGTAGACTTCAGGATGTACATGTTTATAGAGGGGCCACAGATATATCAGATCACTTTCTAGTTGTAGCTACACTGAGAGTAAAAGGTAGATGGGATACAAGGAGAATAGAAGCATCAGGGAAGAGAGAGGTGAAGGTTTATAAACTAAAAGAGGAGGCAGTTAGGGTAAGATATAAACAGCTATTGGAGGATAGATGGGCTAATGAGAGCATAGGCAATGGGGTCGAAGAGGTATGGGGTAGGTTTAAAAATGTAGTGTTAGAGTGTTCAGCAGAAGTTTGTGGTTACAGGAAAGTGGGTGCAGGAGGGAAGAGGAGCGATTGGTGGAATGATGATGTAAAGAGAGTAGTAAGGGAGAAAAAGTTAGCATATGAGAAGTTTTTACAAAGTAGAAGTGATGCAAGGAGGGAAGAGTATATGGAGAAAAAGAGAGAAGTTAAGAGAGTGGTGAAGCAATGTAAAAAGAGAGCAAATGAGAGAGTGGGTGAGATGTTATCAACAAATTTTGTTGAAAATAAGAAAAAGTTTTGGAGTGAGATTAACAAGTTAAGAAAGCCTAGAGAACAAATGGATTTGTCAGTTAAAAATAGGAGAGGAGAGTTATTAAATGGAGAGTTAGAGGTATTGGGAAGATGGAAGGAATATTTTGAGGAATTGTTAAATGTTGATGAAGATAGGGAAGCTGTGATTTCGTGTATAGGGCAAGGAGGAATAACATCTTGTAGGAGTGAGGAAGAGCCAGTTGTGAGTGTGGGGGAAGTTCGTGAGGCAGTAGGTAAAATGAAAGGGGGTAAGGCAGCCGGGATTGATGGGATAAAGATAGAAATGTTAAAAGCAGGTGGGGATATAGTTTTGGAGTGGTTGGTGCAATTATTTAATAAATGTATGGAAGAGGGTAAGGTACCTAGGGATTGGCAGAGAGCATGCATAGTTCCTTTGTATAAAGGCAAAGGGGATAAAAGAGAGTGCAAAAATTATAGGGGGATAAGTCTGTTGAGTGTACCTGGTAAAGTGTATGGTAGAGTTATAATTGAAAGAATTAAGAGTAAGACGGAGAATAGGATAGCAGATGAACAAGGAGGCTTTAGGAAAGGTAGGGGGTGTGTGGACCAGGTGTTTACAGTGAAACATATAAGTGAACAGTATTTAGATAAGGCTAAAGAGGTCTTTGTGGCATTTATGGATTTGGAAAAGGCGTATGACAGGGTGGATAGGGGGGCAATGTGGCAGATGTTGCAAGTGTATGGTGTAGGAGGTAGGTTACTGAAAGCAGTGAAGAGTTTTTACGAGGATAGTGAGGCTCAAGTTAGAGTATGTAGGAAAGAGGGAAATTTTTTCCCAGTAAAAGTAGGCCTTAGACAAGGATGTGTGATGTCACCGTGGTTGTTTAATATATTTATAGATGGGGTTGTAAGAGAAGTAAATGCGAGGGTCTTGGCAAGAGGCGTGGAGTTAAAAGATAAAGAATCACACACAAAGTGGGAGTTGTCACAGCTGCTCTTTGCTGATGACACTGTGCTCTTGGGAGATTCTGAAGAGAAGTTGCAGAGATTGGTGGATGAATTTGGTAGGGTGTGCAAAAGAAGAAAATTAAAGGTGAATACAGGAAAGAGTAAGGTTATGAGGATAACAAAAAGATTAGGTGATGAAAGATTGAATATCAGATTGGAGGGAGAGAGTATGGAGGAGGTGAACGTATTCAGATATTTGGGAGTGGACGTGTCAGCGGATGGGTCTATGAAAGATGAGGTGAATCATAGAATTGATGAGGGAAAAAGAGTGAGTGGTGCACTTAGGAGTCTGTGGAGACAAAGAACTTTGTCCTTGGAGGCAAAGAGGGGAATGTATGAGAGTATAGTTTTACCAACGCTCTTATATGGGTGTGAAGCGTGGGTGATGAATGTTGCAGCGAGGAGAAGGCTGGAGGCAGTGGAGATGTCATGTCTGAGGGCAATGTGTGGTGTGAATATAATGCAGAGAATTCGTAGTTTGGAAGTTAGGAGGAGGTGCGGGATTACCAAAACTGTTGTCCAGAGGGCTGAGGAAGGGTTGTTGAGGTGGTTCGGACATGTAGAGAGAATGGAGCGAAACAGAATGACTTCAAGAGTGTATCAGTCTGTAGTGGAAGGAAGGCGGGGTAGGGGTCGGCCTAGGAAGGGTTGGAGGGAGGGGGTAAAGGAGGTTTTGTGTGCGAGGGGCTTGGACTTCCAGCAGGCATGCGTGAGCGTGTTTGATAGGAGTGAATGGAGACAAATGGTTTTTAATACTTGACGTGCTGTTGGAGTGTGAGCAAAGTAACATTTATGAAGGGATTCAGGGAAACCGGCAGGCCGGACTTGAGTCCTGGAGATGGGAAGTACAGTGCCTGCACTCTGAAGGAGGGGTGTTAATGTTGCAGTTTAAAAACTGTAGTGTAAAGCACCCTTCTGGCAAGACAGTGATGGAGTGAATGATGGTGAAAGTTTTTCTTTTTCGGGCCACCCTGCCTTGGTGGGAATCGGCCGGTGTGATAATAAAAAAAAAAAAAATATATATATATATATATATATACATATATATATATATATATATATATATATATATATATATATATACATCTAGGTTTTTCTCCTTTTTCTAAATAGCTCTTGTTCTTCTTTATTTCTTCTATTGTCCATGGGGAAGTGGAAAAGAATCTTTCCTCCGTAAGCCATGCGTGTCGTATGAGGCGACTAAAATGCCGGGAGCAATGGGCTAGTAACCCCTTCTCCTGTAGACATTTACTAAAAAAGAGAAGAAGAAAAACTTTATAAAACTGGGATGCTTGAATGTGCGTGGATGTAGTGCGGATGACAAGAAACAGATGATTGCTGATGTTATGAATGAAAAGAAGTTGGATGTCCTGGCCCTAAGCGAAACAAAGCTGAAGGGGGTAGGGGAGTTTCGGTGGGGGGAAATAAATGGGATTAAATCTGGAGTATCTGAGAGAGTTAGAGCAAAGGAAGGGGTAGCAGTAATGTTGAAGGATCAGTTATGGAAGGAGAAAAGAGAATATGAATGTGTAAATTCAAGAATTATGTGGATTAAAGTAAAGGTTGGATGCGAAAAGTGGGTCATAATAAGCGTGTATGCACCTGGAGAAGAGAGGAATGTAGAGGAGAGAGAGAGATTTTGGGAGATGTTAAGTGAATGTATAGGAGCCTTTGAACCAAGTGAGAGAGTAATTGTGGTAGGGGACCTGAATGCTAAAGTAGGAGAAACTTTTAGAGAGGGTGTGGTAGGTAAGTTTGGGGTGCCAGGTGTAAATGATAATGGGAGCCCTTTGATTGAACTTTGTATAGAAAGGGGTTTAGTTATAGGTAATACATATTTTAAGAAAAAGAGGATAAATAAGTATACAAGATATGATGTAGGGCGAAATGACAGTAGTTTGTTGGATTATGTATTGGTAGATAAAAGACTGTTGAGTAGACTTCAGGATGTACATGTTTATAGAGGGGCCACAGATATATCAGATCACTTTCTAGTTGTAGCTACACTGAGAGTAAAAGGTAGATGGGATACAAGGAGAATAGAAGCATCAGGGAAGAGAGAGGTGAAGGTTTATAAACTAAAAGAGGAGGCAGTTAGGGTAAGATATAAACAGCTATTGGAGGATAGATGGGCTAATGAGAGCATAGGCAATGGGGTCGAAGAGGTATGGGGTAGGTTTAAAAATGTAGTGTTAGAGTGTTCAGCAGAAGTTTGTGGTTACAGGAAAGTGGGTGCGGGAGGGAAGAGGAGCGATTGGTGGAATGATGATGTAAAGAGAGTAGTAAGGGAGAAAAAGTTAGCATATGAGAAGTTTTTACAAAGTAGAAGTGATGCAAGGAGGGAAGAGTATATGGAGAAAAAGAGAGAGGTTAAGAGAGTGGTGAAGCAATGTAAAAAGAGAGCAAATGAGAGAGTGGGTGAGATGTTATCAACAAATTTTGTTGAAAATAAGAAAAAGTTTTGGAGTGAGATTAACAAGTTAAGGAAGCCTAGAGAACAAATGGATTTGTCAGTTAAAAATAGGAGAGGAGAGTTATTAAATGGAGAGTTAGAGGTATTGGGAAGATGGAGGGAATATTTTGAGGAATTGTTAAATGTTGATGAAGATAGGGAAGCTGTGATTTCGTGTATAGGGCAAGGAGGAATAACATCTTGTAGGAGTGAGGAAGAGCCAGTTGTGAGTGTGGGGGAAGTTCGTGAGGCAGTAGGTAAAATGAAAGGGGGTAAGGCAGCCGGGATTGATGGGATAAAGATAGAAATGTTAAAAGCAGGTGGGGATATAGTTTTGGAGTGGTTGGTGCAATTATTTAATAAATGTATGGAAGAGGGTAAGGTACCTAGGGATTGGCAGAGAGCATGCATAGTTCCTTTGTATAAAGGCAAAGGGGACAAAAGAGAGTGCAAAAATTATAGGGGGATAAGTCTGTTGAGTATACCTGGTAAAGTGTATGGTAGAGTTATTATTGAAAGAATTAAGAGTAAGAC
Organism: Cherax quadricarinatus; assembly: GCF_038502225.1. Taxonomy (NCBI): domain Eukaryota; kingdom Metazoa; phylum Arthropoda; class Malacostraca; order Decapoda; family Parastacidae; genus Cherax; species Cherax quadricarinatus. Next base: position 139,197 of record NW_027195546.1, on the reverse strand, counting down.
GGAGAATAGGATAGCAGATGAACAAGGAGGCTTTAGGAAAGGTAGGGGGTGTGTGGACCAGGTGTTTACAGTGAAACATATAAGTGAACAGTATTTAGATAAGGCTAAAGAGGTCTTTGTGGCATTTATGGATTTGGAAAAGGCGTATGACAGGGTGGATAGGGGGGCAATGTGGCAGATGTTGCAGGTGTATGGTGTAGGAGGTAGGTTACTGAAAGCAGTGAAGAGTTTTTACGAGGATAGTGAGGCTCAAGTTAGAGTATGTAGGAAAGAGGGAAATTATTTCCCAGTAAAAGTAGGCCTTAGACAAGGATGTGTGATGTCACCGTGGTTGTTTAATATATTTATAGATGGGGTTGTAAGAGAAGTAAATGCGAGGGTCTTGGCAAGAGGCGTGGAGTTAAAAGATAAAGAATCACACATAAAGTGGGAGTTGTCACAGTTGCTCTTTGCTGATGACACTGTGCTCTTGGGAGATTCTGAAGAGAAGTTGCAGAGATTGGTGGATGAATTTGGTAGGGTATGCAAAAGAAGAAAATTAAAAGTGAATACAGGAAAGAGTAAGGTTATGAGGATAACAAAAAGATTAGGTGATGAAAGATTGGATATCAGATTGGAGGGAGAGAGTATGGAGGAGGTGAATGTATTCAGATATTTGGGAGTGGACGTGTCAGCGGATGGGTCTATGAAAGATGAGGTGAATCATAGAATTGATGAGGGGAAAAGGGTGAGTGGTGCACTTAGGAGTCTGTGGAGACAAAGAACTTTGTCCTTGGAGGCAAAGAGGGGAATGTATGAGAGTATAGTTTTACCAACGCTCTTATATGGGTGTGAAGCATGGGTGATGAATGTTGCAGCGAGGAGAAGGCTGGAGGCAGTGGAGATGTCATGTCTGAGGGCAATGTGTGGTGTGAATATAATGCAGAGAATTCGTAGTTTGGAAGTTAGGAGGAGGTGCGGGATTACCAAAACTGTTGTCCAGAGGGCTGAGGAAGGGTTGTTGAGGTGGTTCGGACATGTAGAGAGAATGGAGCGAAACAGAATGACTTCAAGAGTGTATCAGTCTGTAGTGGAAGGAAGGCGGGGTAGGGGTCGGCCTAGGAAAGGTTGGAGGGAGGGGGTAAAGGAGGTTTTGTGTGCGAGGGGCTTGGACTTCCAGCAGGCATGCGTGAGCGTGTTTGATAGGAGTGAATGGAGACAAATGGTTTTTAATACTTGACGTGCTGTTGGAGTGTGAGCAAAGTAACATTTATGAAGGGGTTCAGGGAAACCGGCAGGCCGGACTTGAGTCCTGGAGATGGGAAGTACAGTGCCTGCACTCTGAAGGAGGGGTGTTAATGTTGCAGTTTAAAAACTGTAGTGTAAAGCACCCTTCTGGCAAGACAGTGATGGAGTGAATGATGGTGAAAGTTTTTCTTTTTCGGGCCACCCTGCCTTGGTGGGAATCGGCCAGTGTGATAATATATATATATATATATATATATATATATATATATATATATATATATATATATATATATATATATATATAATTTTTCACTCACTGTTAAGCCTCCCCACCTTGAAAGTACTAGTCCTCGCGAGAATAAACGATGCATGCTGAAGAGAATAACTCATGCGTGCGGGCAGATAATGTGCCGATGTTCTGCTGAGTCATAGGCTGGCAGGCAACACTCACTAGGGGACTGCACCCAATATTTCCCATTATCACATTCTTTCCCATACTCTTTTATCTTTGAACCCGGTAGTGTTGGAAAGAACTAGGAGTAGCAAGAATAAAAAACGATGCGAGCGGAAGAGAAATATCCCCCGATGTAGCCAGAAACAACCTTCACTGAGTTGCAGAGCGGAGGGCAATACACTCTCCCTCGGGGAGGCCACCCAATTATTATTAAGTCGTAGCCAGACACCTTGAATCTGTATACTGACCTCCCCATCTATCACAGCCATTCCCATGCTTTTATCCCTGCCTGTGATCAGGAGTCAGAAGTGATCATATCTCTCTTTTCTGCTTAGTAATACATGGTAATAAGGGTAACTATCTCCTTTTGGGATGATTAAACTTACTAAACTCTGTACCCTGACAGCTCGAGGGTATGCTCTTCCCCATTATCACATTCTTTTCCATACTCTTTATCCCCGATGTCGGAAGTGATCTTCTTGGGGTATGATTAAACTGTGTACCCTGACAGCACCCGTCCCCATTATCGCATACTTTCCATACTCATTATCCTTGATTGGCGGAAGTGCCTCATTTTGTGGTCAGTGTTTCGAGTCGGTCACGAATCCTCTACTGGGCTACCACATAATTTACATCAGATTTGCATGGGTCCCATAAATGTAGCTTTTAGGTGTGGCCAGGAATAGGTTCCTGCGCCAGCACCTTGTCTCCCGGATTAAAAGAGCGAAGCTTTGCATTTCTATCAAACCTCTGTTTCGTAGTGTTTTGAGCAGATTTTAAGTTAGCCTTAGCCAACTGATGGGCCACCTGCAACCTTGGAGAAGGGTTGTAGAGTGCTGTGGAGGCGTCTTCTCCCATCCATCCTTCCTTCCGTGAGCACTCGCAGAGCACCTCGTACGTTGCGTTCGAAGATTAACTCAAATGGACTGTACCCTCTGGTTTCCTGCACAGTTTCTCACATTTTAGCAACAACAGATGAAGTGATTCATGCCACTCTGTAGGAAAATGCATGCAAAAGGTTCTCATAATGGTTTTTAACTTTTTATCAAATCTTTTCAAATTTGCAGCTATCGCACAGGATAGTTTTAATATTACTGAAGATATTCCAAGTGATGGAAATAATTCATATAACTTTGGCCACTGGTCACATTGTATTTGTTCATAGAATATTGACCTAGCTGCTTTAAACCAGTGTTGAAAACATTGGTCAGATAGTATAAGACATTCTTGTATTACGAGTGAAATTAAAATGAAAAGTTAGAGGAATAAAAAGGAAGAAAAAATTAAGAAAACTGTAGAAAATTGAGGCTGAAACTTAGAATCCGCCAATCAGAAGATCTGATAATGATGACGATGATAATGATAATAATTACTTTTTTATTTTATTAACACATCGGCCAGTTCCCACCAAGGCAGGGTGGCCCGAAAAAAAAAACTTTCATCACCATTCACTTCATCACTGTCTTGCCAGAGTGGTGCTTTACACTATAGTTATAAAACTGCAACATTAACACCCCTCCTTCAGAGTGCAGACACTGTACTTCCCATCTCCAGGACTCAAGTCCGGTCTGTTGGTTTCCCTGAACCCCTTCATAAATGTTATTTTGCTCACACTCCAACAGCACGTTAAATATTAAAAACCATTTGTCTCCATTCACTCCTCTCAAATACGCTCACGGACGCTTGCTGGAAGTCCAAGCCCCTCCAAAACAAAACCTTCTTTGCCCCCTCCCTCCAACCTTTCCTAGGCCGACCCCTACCCCGCCTTCCCTCCACTACAGATTTATACACTCTCGAAGTCATTCTGTTTTGTTCCATAATAATAATTGATAATAATAATAATAATAATAATAATAATAATAATAATAATAATAATAATAATAATAATAATAATAATAATAATAATAATAATAATAATAATAATACGCAAATATATTCCTGTTGCTGCCCGACTCCAGAAAGCAATACATATATAACATAACTCCAGTCCCCTGTATCTCATTACATGCAACTAAAAGAGTAGAGTGTGTGGTATAAATTTGTAACGCATTTAAATAGGCACTCACTAGTCATCATATGGAAATTAAAATCCCAATACCTTTAATATAAATGGCAAATTAGAACATACACAGCCCAAATCTAATTGAAATATTCCATTAGGAAACCAACTTTGAAACTAAACTTATCTCCTATTTCCAGGAAAGTCTATCCTCATTAAATTAAAAAAAAAATAAAATCACGGTTTTTTTCCTTTAAGAAAAAAATTTGTATCTTAATTTTACAAGAAAATTAGATTTAATAAAATTCTTTAAAAATTAACAAATTGGTATTTATGCATCCCAGAAACAATACAAAAATATTTGCAATTAACATATGTTAATGTTTATGATTGAAACTGATTAGAAGATGATCCAATGTATCAGATATCTTCCCTATAAGGGTAGACTGAGGGCCCTGAATCTGCACTCTCTCGAAAGGGGTAGAATTAGGGGGGATATGATCGAGGTGTATAAATGGAAAACAGGAATAAATAAAGGGGATGTAAATAGCGTGCTGAAAATTTCCAGCCAAGACAGGACTCGCAGCAATGGTTTCAAGTTGGAAAAATTCAGATTCATGAAGGATATAGGAAAGCTCTGGTTTGGTAATAGAGTTGTGGATGAGTGGAACAAACTCCCGAGTACAGTTATTCAGGCTAAAACGTTGTGTAGTTTTAAAAATAGGTTAGATAAATACATGAGTGGATGTGGGTGGGTGTGAGTTGGACCTGACTAGCTTGTGCTGCTGGGTCTGCTGCCGTGCTCCTTCCTTGAGTGGAGGTGACCAGACTGATTGGATCATTGGGCTAATCCCGCGGGGGGGGGGACATGGACCTGCTCCGCATGGGTCAGTAGGTCTGTTGCGGTGTTCCTTCTTTCTTATGTTTTTATGTTCTTAAGAGGCATTCTCTTGTTATTACATAGGAAACAATTTATTAAAAAAATGTGTCAGGAAATTGAAATTTACGGAGGTCAAAGTGAAGGTCAAGCGTCCTTTTAATAACCACCACCAAGTGTGAAAGTTTACACAAGGTCAGAAAAGGCATTCTCTGGTAATTAATCTGATTATTAATTAATTTACACACACACACACAAACAAATTATAATGAATTCCATATTAGTAGTATGATGCATCACATAATGAATATTGAAGCCGTTCAGTGTTATATAATTTATGTAACACGTTTTAATCGGAATAATAATAACTGAGATATTAGGTATTATCAAATTCAGGGATCAGTTGTTAAAAAGATATAGGGCAAACAGGCAGGATGTTGCAGCGCTACATGAATTTCACAAGAATAATCCAGGAAATATTAGGCAATAACTTAAAACACTGGGGTATACCCATAGACCCTAACATAGTGGTAACATGGTGCTATACATTGATAATGAGGTATGCCATGAAATAACTGAAGTGGTAAATTATTTCAATTCAATCTACTCAACTGTTGCATCAACATTAGTCAGTACACTGCCAGTTGCTTAAGCTAAAAATTACTACACTTTACAATGATTAGATGTATCTTATGACTTCGTGTGAAAAGTACTAAATCCATCTAAAAGCAGAGGGCCAGATAACATCTCAGTCAAATTCCTGAAAGATGGTGCTTCTGAATTACTAATACCCATTGTACTCATAATAAATTTGTTCATCACCAATACCGTTCCAGAAAGATTAAAGGAGGCCAGAGTGACTCCGATCTTCAAGAAAAATAGTAGGTGTGACTTCAGCAACTATAGGCCTGTTAGTATAGTCAGTATGATGCCCAAAATTTTAGAGAAAGTGGTGTATTGTCAACTGCCTAAGTATCTTAATGACAAAACCATTCTCCATAGTTACCAATCGGGTTTCAGGAGATCTTACCTGACCGATATCTCCCTAATTAATTTGATGGACTACCTGAGAACTCAAATGTCGCTAGGGAATCTCAGATTTGGTAACCTTGATCTTGCAAAAAGAATTCAATGCAGTTAACCATAATATATTATGTAAGAAAGTACAGTTATCGGCATAGGTTCTGTAGACTACCTGAGCAAAAGAAATAAATTGACGAGAACAATAATACAGAATCAGAACCCTTGCCGATAGCATGCGGGGTTCACCGAGGTAGTATTATGAGTCCCTTATTTTTTCTTTGTTATGTGATGCCCATCAGTGTGAAGTGTAAGCTTCTGTTGCATGCAGTTGACAGTGCTCTGATGGTGTCATGTAAAGACCCACAAGATATAGCTAATGTACTGTCACTAGAACTATTCTTACAGTAAATGGTTTGTAGACAACAAACTATCACTGCACCTCACGAAAACTGCAGTCATACGCTTTGGCACGAAAAATAAAATGAAAAGGGTAAACACTTATAATGTCTAATGTAATGGGGAACCTTACACTTCATTATCTTCAGTAAAATATCTGGGAATTTCCATTTCCCAAGTATGTCAGGAGAATTAATAGCGAACGGAACCATGTAATAAAAGAAAGCGAATGCCGGGCTAAAGTTCAACTCTAGACAGTCACTGCGTCTACCTACTGAGGCTCGCAGGACCCTATGTCTAACGCTTCTTATGCAATGTCATGTAAATTAGTCTTCTTCATGGTATTCTGCCTTAATAAAAAAAAGAGAGATACATTACAAGTCATTCAGAACAAAATAGTAAGATTCATCCTGAACCTTTGTTAAAGAGAGCATGTTGGCCATAATGAATTACAACAGCTGGATACGATGAATGTTGAAGAAAGAGTGATACTAAGGAGAGTGAGCACAGTTTTGTAGTACCTACAGTAAGTGTGCAAGCCTCAAACACCTTTTATTATATAGCAATAAAGGAGTGGAATGGATAGCCTGAATATGTTGAAGACAGTCTTAGCATGAGCCAGTTCAGGAAAAGTGCTAAAAAGTACGTAATGAATGAAACTACAGAAAGGGAGGAGAGTGATTTCATGTATAATCAACATTCGTATATTTATTCCTGTTCCACCTTCTTTTACTGTAACTGATTTTCACACAGTTCAGTTACTTAGCTGTTTTAATTTTTATGGTTATAATCATGACTGATTGCTACTGTTTCTTTTAGCTAGGGTATGAGAGGGTATGTAAAAGAAGGAAATAAAAAATAAACACAAGGAATAGCAAGGTAAGACTAGCAGTGAAAGACTGGATATCAACTTGGTGGAAGAGGGAAGTTAGGAGGAAGAAAATGTGCTTAAATATTAGGGAGTTTGGGAGAGATGTGTGGTATGAATATTATGTAGAGAAATCGGAGCTTGGAGATTGGAAATCGGTGGGGAGTTTACCTGGAGTTTACCTGGAGAGAGTTCCGGGGGTCAACGCCCCCGCGGCCCGGTCTGTGACCAGGCCTCCTGGTGGATCAGAGCCTGATCAACCAGGCTGTTGCTGTTGGCTGCACAGCCTGGTTACCAAAAGTATTACCAAAAAGGCCCCGGAGGAGGAGTATACTTGAATTATACCTGGAGAGGGTTTTGGGGATCAACGCCTCCGTGACCTGGTGCATGACCAGGCCTCCCAAACAAACACTTAGGATATATTATCAGGTACAACTCTGACAAGCCTCGATAGTGCAGTAGGCAGCGCATGAGTCTCATAATCTCAAGGTCGTGAGTTCGATCCTCACTCGGGGCAAGGTAGTTTATACCCTTCACACTCAAAGATGTTATTTGTGTAGTGTAAAAAAAACTGCTTCCCATGCCAGGAATCGAACCCAGACCTCCTGGGTGAAAGCCAGGTATCCTATCCACTACACCAGATGGGTGGTAAGTTTGTTTGGACATATAGAGAAGACCGAGCAAAATGGGCTTATTGTACTAGGGGCATGAACATCAAACATTCCTGTTACAACAAGTTAGATAGGAGTGGAAGCAAGGGTTAATGATTTGACGTACTGTTGGAGTGTGAACAAGGTAACATTTATAAAGGGATTCATGGAAACCAGTTAGCCAGACTTGAATCACGGAGGCGGGATGTACAGGTGGAGGGAAGGACGGATGGAAATGTTGCAGTTCACAAGGTCAACTGAGATGTGATGTCAGCATGCTTTATAAAGGCAGTCACTAAATGAATAATGGTGGATTTCTTTTTTCTGGTCACCCTAACTCGGCAAGAGGCGGTCGTTGTGTTTTATAATAATAAAATGATAATAATAATAATAATAATAATAATAATAATAATAAAAATAATAATAATAAAAATAATAATAATAATAATAATGATAATAATGTTAATATTACTGCTGCTGCTGCTGCTGCTGCTGCTGCTGCTAATAATAATAATAATAATAATAATAATAATAATAATAATAATAATATTATTTTGTTGGTAACTACAGGGTGGCAGCGGGCGAGGTTACGGGAACGAGGCAGTAATATCGGCAGTAGCACTGGGTCACACTCCACACTGCTGGTTACAGATGTGCACTCATCCTGCACCCACTGCACTCCATCATTTTATCCGGGATCTTAACGTCAGGATAAATTTCTTCAGGGTAAGTGAAGAATGTACTTGGTCTTTAAATAAATATGTTCAGGGACTTTTAAATTTTGCTGCCAAATATGCTAGATTTTTATTGTCCCCATATCCATCATGTAGACAGTAGTGGCTAGTTTATTGTACTCTCCATGTACATCCTGAGGACTGTAGTGGCTAGTTTATTGTACTCTCCATATCCATTCTGTGGACGGTAGTGGCTACTTTACTGTACTCCCCATATCCATCCTGTGGACTGTAGTGGCTAGTTTATTGTGCTCGAATAACTGTCCTATAGACGATAGTGGCTAGATTTTTGTGCAATCCATAAACATCCTGTGGATGGCAATATCAAATTTATTTTGCACCCCATATTCATCCTGAAGACGATAATGGCTAGTTTACTGAGCTCACAATATCCATTGTGTGGATGGTAGTACACCTCCATATTTATCCTGTTTACGATAGTGACTAGTTTATCCTGCACGTCATACGCATCCTGATGACGGTAGTGGCTACAGTAGTATGGAAATTAATTGGGACAGGAGAACTTTTTGTGATTATCTCACAATATGTCTTACCCTCCGGCTTAATTAATGTAGTATGGGTTATTTTCTTTTCAGAAGAGTTTGCTACCGACTTTTGACAACCCTCCAGCTGTGATGTTACACTGCTACTCTCGACAGTGCTACTACAGCTGTTGTTCTGTAAAGCTATTCTGCAAGCGTGCTCTGTGAGTGAACATGGTTTCAGCAAATTCTTCCCTTTAGTTCATGATTTCTGTTAAAATTCATGATAGATGATGCACCTAGGAAGCTTGCAAGTACTGTAGCTCTTGGTAAACATGCTGATTTGAGATCGCTGATCCGGGATATCACTGAAAATTTGAGCCTAGCAAAGTCAGTTGTTCGTAAGATTCTGAAGAGAGCTGATGACACTGATGATTTTGGAACACTGAGTCGAGGAAGATGTTGAAGAAAACGCAAGACAACACTAGACGATGACAAGATTATCATAATAGATATAACCAGAAATGATCTACTTAGAGACTTGACCTCAGCTGGCATAAGTGTTGATTCTTCAACTGTTCGACGAAGGCAGACCTGCCAGAAAACCGGTAAAGAAACAGTTATTAACTGATGCTATGAAGAAAAAACGGCTGCGGTGGCCACTCGATCATAAGCGATAGACGACAGATAAATGGAGAAAAGTTATATTTTCAGATTGGCGCATTTTGAAGCACATGGGTACAGATCAGTGGTAGTAAGATAGATTAAATGCGAACCTGTTCAGAATGAACACATTCAACAACAGACCTCAAAACACACAGCTAATATGTCTTGGGGTTCTTTTACTGCTATAGACCCTGGACTGCTTGTTATTGCTGAGGAAACGATGAACAGTGACAAACAGAAGGCAATCTTGGCAACTCTTTTTCTTCACATTGTATATAGAAAATTTCCTGATGGAGAAGGAATTTTTCAGCAGGATCTTCCTCCATGCCATTCCTCCAGAAAAATGCTCAGCTGTGGAGAGGCTAATTGCTACTGTTATTAGGACCGGGTACCACGACGAAGAACTTGCAAAATGTGGTCAACATTGGTCGATTCTACACCAGAGCTTGAAGCAATGCTTATAAAAACAAAGGGTAGTTATATCTCTTAATTAGTCAATTATCTATCAAACCATTGCCGTATATTTTTCAAATAAACATTACTTTTTTCAAATAAATGGCTTATTTCATCACTCTCCCAATTAATATCCATACTACTGTAGTTTATTGAGCACACTACATTTAACGTGTGGATGGTAGTGGCTAGTTTTTCATACACCCTATAGCCATGCGGTGGACGGAAATATTAAATTTATTGTGCAGTCCCTATCCATCCTGTGGATGTTAGTGGCTAATGTATCGTGAACCTCGTATTTAACTTCTAGATGGTAGCTGGTAGTTTACTGTATATCCAAAGGCTAGCTCGTTTTGAGCTCAACATCCATCTTGAGGAAGGCAAGGGCGACTTTATTGAGCACACATGTGGATGACAGTGGGTAGTTTATTGTGCACTCGATGTTCATCCCGTGAACAGTGTGGCTAATTTATTAAGCACCCCGTAGCCATCCTGAGAACGGAAGCGGCTAGTATATACATCTTGTGGAAGGTAGTGGCTAGTTTATTGCGCTTTCTATATCATGTGAACGATAATGAGCCCCATGTCCATCCTGTGAGAAGCAGTGGACAGTTTACTGTGCAACCCATATCTATCCTGTGGACGATACTGGCTAGTTTATTCTTCACACAGTATCCATCCTGTGAACAGTAGTGGCTAGTTTATTGTTCACACAATATCCATCCTGTGAACAGTAGTGGCTACTTTATTGTTCACACAATATCCATCCTGTGAACAGTAGTGGCTACTTTATTGTTCACACAATATCCATCCTGTGAACAGTAGTGGCTACTTTATTGTTCACACAATATCCATCCTGTGAACAGTAGTGGCTACTTTATTGTTCACACAATATCCATCCTGTGGGCAGTAGTGGCTAATGCACTGTGGATCCTACGTCCATCCTCCTGACGCAAATGGTTAGTTTACTGTGAATGCTACGTCCATCCTGTGGACTACGTCCACAGGACCAAGGAATAGCCCCCCACCCCCAAAAAAACATTACCTTGAGTCAGCCTGAATATTTTATAAGTTCCAAGAAAATTTAACACATTTTGTTGACATTTCTTGTATCAAAGTTAAATATCAGACTTGCTACAGCTTCCTGAATAACATAATGCTGTGGCAGCCAGTAATTAGCGGAGGTTACCAGAAACGAATCGAATTTGCTTTAGAATATCCACACTTATGTGCAGTAACTAGGAACAATTGGCATGTACATGTACCCTGTGCCCAAATTTGTTGAATCCATTCCCAGCATCCTGGAATAGCTTAATGATTTACAAAGCCCTCCGCCGTGTAGCTTGGAATATTAATAAAAATGCCTCTTAGTTCAACAATGGCAGAGAGTGAAATTTAAGTGAAAGATGCACATGTGCCAACTTTACATGTAAAAAAGTGTGGAATTTATATTCTCATTAAATCACATTACATAAATTTGAGACCTCTGATTGACTTCAGTATTTAATAACTTAGAGCGAGAATGGAATGTTTAATGAGTGACTCGTCATAGTCAGGATGGAATATTTAATGAGTGACTCGTCATAGTCAGGATGGAATATTTAATGAGTGACTCGTCATAGTCAGGATGGAATATTTAATGAGTGATTCATCTTAGAATCAGGATTGTATCTATTAAGTTTAGTTTGTGTGAGAGCAAATTTGTTATTATAGTAAATAATTTAAAAACAATGGAATAGTCTGAATCCGAGTCCCAACTCTAGAACGCCTTTTCCGATCAGCTTCAAATTTTCAACTCTGATCACATGCAGATGCCTTCTGCTCAGATTTGTATAGGCCTTTCTCTAAATTGGTTTAAAATATAACTTTAGACAGCCTATTCTGATTGGCTTAAGAATTTCAACACTGTCAGTTTTCTAAACTGTATACATGAGAAAGTTATTGTATTAATATTGGTAGAATTACCCACAATATGTTAAGTAAAATAACACAAATGCAACTAATGTGACATTTTATTGTGGAAACGTTTTGCTACCCAAGTAATAGCTTTTATAACCTTTTCCTATTTGCAAATTGGTTGCTCTACCATATTGTATTACTACTACTACAACTAATATTACTATTACTACTACCACTACCACTAGTATTACACCTCACCTTGTGTGTCCGAGTATTGTTTGTAAGAGCTTGATAAAGCTCCTGGAGAGCGAACGTTGCCACAATAAAATGTCACATTAGTTGTATTTGTGTCCTTTCACTTAACAAAGTTGGTGTTGTTTACGGAATGTACCGACACGTTTAATCTTGAGATGATGATAGTAATATTTTGCATTATATAACTGAATTATGCTTCCTGAAGTAGGGGTGCCTTGATCCTGGAGCAGGACTCATGATCCAAGGAACTGGATTTATCCTCTCACCTTCCTTGGAGCAACTCTGAATATGTCAGAGTGCCTTGGGCACTATATGACTCCTACGGGTTTATCAGTTTCTACTGTTCCCTTGAATAGAATGCAGCCATTGTGAACGACATCAACCTTTAACGGCTGATGTGTAAGTGTAAGTAATGAGTGTAAATAAGATGTGTAAGTGTAAGTAATGAGTGTAAATAAGATATGTAAGTGTAAGTAATGAGTGTAAATAAGATGTGTAAGTGTAAGTAATGAGTGTAAATAAGATGTGTAAGTGTAAGTAATGAGTGTAAATAAGATGTGTAAGTGTAAGTAATGAGTGTAAATAAGATGTGTAAGTGTAAGTAATGAGTGAAAATAAGATGTGTAAGTGTAAGTAATGAGTGTAAATAAGATGTGTAAGTGTAAGTAATGAGTGTAAATAAGATGTGTAGGTTTAAATTTTCTTGCATTCTTCTGGTCAACTTTATAATTTTATTGCTGTTGTGTTTTCCTCTTAGGAAGTTTTTCTCTCAGTTTTAAGCTGTGTAAGTTTAATGTGCTAGTTTTACTGATTAAATTCTTTTCTTTGAAATAATTGGAGAATATTTCATCTCATTAGAAATAAGTCACAATGTTTGATTATATTCAGTTATATTACAACCCAGGAGTCCAAATGGCCTGTTATAGCAGAAAACTTTTGACTTATATTATCCTTCTCCAATTTAGAACAGAAGTATGTACACTATATACAGCAATAGGTATTAGTGCACTGCACGGTAAGCAAGGCAGAATAGAAGCCACAAGATAGCAGACCGTGCTTCAACCAGCTCTAGAATGGGAATGACAAGGGCAGACAGGAGAGTGGTACCCACATAACCTCTGCGATTGCCAAAACCATCTTCTCATTGGCTGGAACCTGGGTACTGGTTGAGCGACGGGGCCCCATCGTCAACCCTCAGTCCCCTGGTTCACTGGTTGGGGGAGATAGCCTGTAAATGAGGGTGTGTACATGCGCCGAATAAAGGTTACGTACTCTTTGCATGCCACACCCCCACCCCGAGAAGGCTCAGGATTAGGCTCCCACCTCCCAGTGGTAACCGTGCCGCCATAGCACAAAATAATAGGATCGCCTTTCCTCTCAACCATCCAACTCTTAGATAGAGCTCAGCTTTTCTCGTGACAAAAAGCCAAACCCTAAACTTAGAGCGAGACAGCAGACAGTCGGGGTAGCTTAGGTCCAAGACTCGGGCGGATGGTAGCTCGCATCCCCTCACTAAAAAAAAAAAAAACCACAGTACGGGACAAAAAAAAAGAGCTTGGAAGGGGTTACCACAAGTAACCTAACACATCCTAACCTAATATATAATTATAAATAATGTTAGACTCTAGATAAAGAGTCTGCCAACATATTTTCTTTGCCGGCAATATGTAAAATTCTCAAAGAGTAGGGTTGCAGTCGTAGACTCCATCTCATGAGCCTCGTATTATGGTTCTTCATGGCTTGGAGATATACTAGAGGATTGTGGTCACTATAGACAGTGACCACCTGCGAAGTTTGTCCCACGTATTCATCAAAGTGTTCCAAAGCCAGTACCAGCGCGAGGGCTTCTTTTTCAATGGTAGAGTAAGCCCTCTGATTCGGCTGGAATTTGGCAGAGAAGAAGGCTACAGGCTGCAACTCCTTGGCCCCATTTTGCAACTGTACTGCCCCAACCCCAGACTCACAAGCATCAACCTGTAATGAGAAAGGTTTGGAGAAGTCTGGAGACAAAAGAATGGGTGCAGTACACAATAATCTTTTTGCTTTGTCAAACGCACTTTGACAACTGGGGTCCAATTAAAGGGAACTGCGTGACTGGTAAGAGAAGAGGGGCTACAACATCTGAGAAATTCTTACAGAATCTTCTGTAAAATCCTATCATGCCTAGGAAACGTTGAAGAGATTTCCTATCATGTGGAACTGGATAATCTTTAATGGCAAGAACTTTAGCAAATTTAGGAGCAACTTTACCACTACCTACTTCATTGCGTAGAAAAGTAACAGAGGCCTGGCCAAATGATAAATTAACAGTTAAATGGGAACTCTGAAAGGTCTCAAAAAGAGCCTTAAGTCTAAATAGGTGTTGATCCCAAGTATCAGACACCACAACAATATCATCCAGGTACGCTGCCGTGCCTTCAAGTCCTTTAATAGCCTGATGGATAAGTTTCTGGAATGAAGAGGGGGAGTTTTTCATTCCGAAAGGGGTAACTGTATATTGATAATGACCTGGAATTACGAAGGCAGAGATTTCCTTCGCCTTATCCGTCAAAGGTACCTGATAGTAACCTTTAAGGAGATCTAACTTGGACACAAAAGTAGCCTTACCCACAAAGTCGATTACGTCATCCAGACGAGGAAGAGGGTAAGCATCTGTGATTGTGACCTCATTCACCTTACGGTAGTCTGTACACATACGAAACCCTCCATCAGCTTTTTTAACAAGGATGCACGGTGAAGCCCATGGACTAGATGACTCCTCCACTAACCCATGCTCTAACAGAAATTCTACTTCCTGCTGAAGTAGCCTCTGCTTTTCAGGATTAGCTCTGTAGGGGGAGAGTTTAATAGGTTTAGAGTTTCCCACATCTACATCATGATAACCTAACGTACATTTTTTCGGCACATCCGAAAAAATATCAGGGTATGACTGTAGAAGCGCAGTTAAACTTGTTGCTTGAGTTTCAGATAGCCCCACCATTAAAGGGCTAGGGTCCTTGAGGAGGACAGAGTTTGGAAGTTTGACATTAATTTCAGAAATAGAGTGCAAAGAGTCAGAGTCGTCCTCAGAGGAAGAGGACAGAGTCATTACTGGGACTTTATCTGGTGTATGAAAAGATTTTAATTGATTAATGTGGTAAGTTTTAGTTTTTGAGGTCTTATCAAGGGGAGCTACCACATAATTTACATCAGATAATTTACTTACAATTTGCATAGGTCCCGTAAATCTAGCTTTCAAGGTGTGGCCAGGTATAGGTTCCTGCACCAACACCTTGTCTCCTGGATGGAAGGAGCGGAATTGTGCATTTCTGTCATACCTCTGTTTCATCTTATTTTGAGCTGCCTTTAGGTTAGCCTTGGCTAACTGACGTGCCACCTGCAACCTTGAAGACGGGTTGTAGAGTGTTGAGCTAACGTCTTCTCCCATCCATCCTTCTTTGAGCACCCGAAGAGGACCTCGTACATTGTGCCCAAAGATCAGCTCAAACGGACTATACCCGGTAGACTCTTGCACCGTTTCTCGTACTGAGAACAGCAACAAAGGTAGTGATTCATCCCAGTCTGTAGGAAAATGCATGCAAAAAGTTCTCATCATGGTTTTTAACGTCTGATGGAATCTTTCCAAGGCGCCTTGGGACTGAGGATGATAGGCAGTGGATAAGTTGTGGATTATCCCTAACCTAGTTAATGCTTCTCTAAATGCTTTGGCAGTGAAGTTAGTACCTTGATCACTTTGAATAGTTTTAGGAATGCCAAAACAAGAAATAAATCTGGTTAAAGCTTTGAGAGTAGCTTTAGTATTAATACTGCGCATGGGAATTGCTTCAGGGTGTCTAGTTACTATCCATAATGGTAAATAAATACTAATTTCCTGACTTTGACCTAGGTAGTGGACCTACACAATCTATAATTAAATCTGCAAAAGGTTCTCCATCAGCAGGTATAGGATGGAGAGGTGCAGGTTTAATGGAATGTCCAGGTTTTCCTACTTGCTGACATTCTCGGCATCACCGGATATGATTCTTCACATCCTGCTTTAATTTTGGCCAATAAAATTCTTTTGTGATTCTATATAATGTTGTAGTAATTCCTAAGTGACCTCCTAATGAAGTATTATGAGCTATATTCAATATTCGAGGTCTAAACTTTGTTGGAACTACTAACCTGTCTGACAATTGCCAGCCCTCTATCTCCTTACCAGTCTCAGTGCAGATCAAATAGTTGTTTTTAAGTTTATACTTGACCAGATGATCGAAAGAAGATTTACCCATGGCTACCTGGAAAGCAAAATTTAAAGAGGGGTCCTTTCATTGTTCCTCCTGGAAGGACAGTCCCTCTGGCATAGAAACAGAGATTTCTGGCAATCCTGCAACCTTGGAATAGGAAGGCTTGATCTGGGTCTGTTCACTTGATCTACGAGGCTCTGGCCAGTTTTCCTCGTAAAACAAAGTGGCTATTCCGAGATCGGAGTTGTCCAAGGATAGGTCAACATTCTCGTCAGACAACCCTTGGGATGTTGCCCAAGTTATGGCCAACACCGGTGAAGAATTAATCATTATGGGTTCAGGACATGCACTAGTAGTTGTAATGTTATTACCCAGTAATAACATGGCATCTTTCATGGGAAATCCTTTGGATACACCCACAGTCAAGTACCCAGTGTAATATTTCCACTGGGCATAAATTTTATGCAAAGGGACAGAATATATAGCTCCTCCAAATGCTTCCAACAAAACAGAGAAATTTAATGAGGTATTCTTTGAAAGGGGTAATATTCCTTCTCTTATAAGTGAGCAATATGCTCCAGTATCTCTAAAGGTTTTGACTTCAGTTGTTTTGGAGTTTTCCTGAAGGGAAATAAGTCTCTGACAGTAATTAGGGGCCATCCCTTTCTCTACTTCTTTCAGGGACGTGTTACATAAGAACATAAGAACATAAGAAAGGAGGAACACTGCAGGAGGCCTGCTGGCCCATACTAGGCAGGTCCTTTACAATTCATCCCACTAACAAAACATTTACCCAACCCAATTTTCAATGCTACCCAAGAAATAAGCTCTGATGTGAAAGTCCCACTCAAATCCAACCCTTCCCACTCATGTACTTATCCAACCTAGATTTGAAACTACCCAAAGTCCTAGCCTCAATAACCCAACTAGGTAGACTGTTCCACTCATCAACTACCCTATTTCCAAACCAATACTTTCCTATGTCCTTTCTAAATCTAAACTTATCTAATTTAAATCCATTACTGCGGGTTCTCTCTTGGAGAGACATCCTCAAGACCTTATTAATATCCCCTTTATTAATACCTATCTTCCACTTATACACTTCGATCAGGTCTCCCCTCATTCTTCGTCTAACAAGTGAATGTAACTTAAGAGTCTTCAATCTTTCTTCATAAGGAAGATTTCTGATGCTATGTATTAATTTAGTCATCCTACGCTGAATGTTTTCTAACGAATTTATGTCCATTTTGTAATACGGAGACCAGAACTGAGCTGCATAATCAAGGTGAGGCCTTACTAATGATGTATAAAGCTGCAGTATGACCTCTGGACTTCTGTTGCTTACACTTCTTGATATAAATCCCAGTAATCTATTTGCCTTATTACGTACGCTTAGGCATTGCTGTCTTGGTTTAAGGTTGCTGCTCACCATAACCCCCAAGTCCTTTTCGCAATCTGTATGGCTAAGTTCTACATCATTTAATTTATAAGTACTAGGGTTATGGGCACTCCCAAGCTTCAGAACCTTGCACTTATCTACATTGAACTGCATCTGCCACTTTTCTGACCAAGAATAGAGTTTGTTTAAATCCTCCTGAAGTTCCCTAACATCTACGTTTGAATCAATTATCCTACCTATCTTTGTGTCATCGGCGAATTTGCTCATATCACTAGTAATTCCCTCATCAAGATCATTGATATATATTATAAACAACAACGGGCCCAAGACTGATCCCTGTGGAACGCCACTTGTTACAGATCCCCATTCGGATTTAACCCCATTTATGGACACTCTCTGCTTCCTGTCAGTGAGCCATGACTCGATCCACGAGAGTACTTTTCCCCCAATGCCATGAGCTGCCACTTTCTTTAACAGTCTATGGTGCGGAACTCTATCAAAAGCCTTACTAAAATCTAAGTAAATAATATCAAATTCTTTATTGTGGTATAAATTCTTTATTGTGGTAAAATTCTTTATTAGGGATATTAGAGATTTTCCCAATGGGTTGTGGTTTTTGGGGGCAGCTGGGACGGATGTGACCTACTTTATTGCACAGGTAGTAGACGACGGGTTTGCCTTAACTCCCTGCTGACATTGCAACTGGTGTCGCTCTGGCTAGTGTCTTTCTGGATACTGTTGTCGAGTTGCACCATGTTGAGTAGTTTGTCTCACCAGGTGGACCATAAGTTGAGAAGCGTGGCTCACCCGGTGACTTAGTTGGCTGACGTAGACGTTCTCCCTCCGGCTGGCACTTCATCCTCCAAGGTTGATGATCTCTGCTCATGCCAGGCTGTTGAAAAGAGAAATGGGACTGCTCGGACAAGGAGCAGTTAGTTGCAAAGGTATCAGCCAACCTGGCTGCCTCCAATGCAGTGGTTAAGTCACGATCCTGCAGAAAGACTCGAACCTCTGGTCCCACAGGCTCCAGCAGGTTGTCAATCAGAATAAGCTGCACAAGATCATCGAAGGTAGCAACACCACTTGCTTTATACCAGCTGGTAAAAGCTTTGGTCTGCTGTTGCACAAAATCAACCAGGGATTGACCAAGCTGTCGTCTGCTTAACTTGAAATTTTTCCGATACTTAGCTGGGATGCAAGTATATGCTCTCAAAACTGTGATCTTCACCACGTTATAATCGGAAATTTCAATGTCATTTAACACTGACATAAACTCCTGTGCCTTACCAAACAATGCTGTATTAATCGAAGATGCCCAATGCTGTTCCGGCCACCTCAAAGCTCGAGCCTGATTTTCGAAAGCTTCGAAAAGTTTTTCTGGTTCGACCTCATTGAAGCGGGGAACAAGCTGTACTGCTTTCTGTAAACTAAAGTCATTTACAAGATGCGAAAACTGCCTTCTTTCTTTTTCCCTATCAAACTCTTCTTTTGCAAATGCTCTCTGTTCCCTAGTCTGCTCAAGATTGATTTTAGCAGCTCAAGTGCCAACGCCGCTGACTCACCTTGAGACAAGTGAGAGTGCGTTTGTAATCAATGCCAGTGGAACGAGCAATTTGCCAACAACGCTGTAGGGACAATTTAGGTAGGTTAAACAAAGTATATGCCGACACCAGACGTCTGACTCATCTAGGTGGCATACCCCAATATACAAGTTATTTGCTATGCACAGTACGATTGCAGAATACCCCAACGTAACACGTTATTTGCAGAACACGCTTAGCTATGCTCAGTACGATTGCAGAATACGCATACGCTTACAAGGTGGATAAGCAATAGCAAAGCTGACTGCAAAATCTTCACACTGAACAAGTTAGTAGCGAGCTGTTGAACGAACTTACAATAGCAAGGCTGACCATAGCAAAGCAACTGACACACAAAGTTTGTAAAGCGTTGGCAAAGCTAATGCAATGCCAGACAGCAAGCTACAGAATGTTCCTGCTTCCAGCTTCACCCTAGGCTCAACCCTTTCTCTAAGTCCAGCTCCAGCTCTCGGACAGGCTACCCATATTACAACCTAGGAGTCCAAATGGCCTGTTATCCTGGGTGTAAAGGGAGCAAAATAAAGACAGCAGAAAACTCCTGACTTATATTATCCTTCACCAATTTAGAACAGAAGTATGTACACTATATACAGCAATAGGTATTAGTGCACTCCACGGTAAGCAAGGCAGAATAGAAGCCACTAGAGAGCAGACCGTGCTTCAACCAGCTCTAGAATGGGAATGACAAGGGCAGACAGGAGAGTGGTACCCACATAACCTCTGCGATTGCCAAAACCATCTTCTCGTTGGCTGGAACCTGGGTACTGGTTGAGCGACGGGGCCCCATCGTCAACCCTCAGTCCCCTGGTTCACTGGTTGGGGGAGATAGCCTGTAAATGAGGGTGTGTACATGCGCCGAATAAAGATTACGTACTCTTTGAATGGGACAAGTTATTTTAGGTTAAATATTCACTATGTGTTTTTATGTGTGTATAATATTGTTATGTACACAAAAATAAAAACTTAGTAATTTATTTCCTTACGTGCTCATTTACACCTACACATACTTATTTACACTTACACATACTTATTTACACTTACACATACTTGTTTACACTTGCATATACCTATTTACACTTTCACATATATGTTTACACTTACACTGTTTATTTACACTTCCACATACTTATTTACATTTACATGTACTTATTTCCACATGCACATACTTATTTACTTACATACTTTAACTTTCTTAGAGAAACATTTAAATTTATTTTAGGTTGTGTACGTCCTAGGGTGCAATTTTTTTTATGTTTCCGCTTAACTTCAACCTTAAACAGTGAAAACTCGATAATAAAAGTTATACGTGTTTTTAAGCTTCAAGTGATGCTGTATTTTAAGCTTCAAATGATGCTGTATTTTAAGTTTCAAGTGATGCTGTATTTTAAGTTTCAAGTGATGCTGTATTTTAAGCTTCAAGTGATGCTGTATTTTAAGCTTCAAGTGATGCTGTATTTTAAGCTTCAAGTGATGCTGTATTTTAAGCTTCAAATGATGCTGTATTTTAAGTTTCAAGTGATGCTGTATTTTAAGTTTCAAGTGATGCTGTATTTTAAGCTTCAAGTGATGCTGTATTTTAAGCTTCAAGTGATGCTGTATTTTAAGCTTCAAATGATGCTGTATTTTAAGTTTCAAGTGATGCTGTATTTTAAGCTTCAAATGATGCTGTATTTTAAGCTTCAAGTGATGCTGTATTTTAAGCTTCAAATGATGCTGTATTTTAAGTTTCAAGTGATGCTGTATTTTAAGCTTCAAATGATGCTGTATTTTAAGCTTCAAGTGATGCTGTATTTTAAGCTTCAAATGATGCTGTATTTTAAGCTTCAAGTGATGCTGTATTTTAAGCTTCAAATGATGCTGTATTTTAAGTTTCAAGTGATGCTGTATTTTAAGCTTCAAGTGATGCTGTATTTTAAGCTTCAAGTGATGCTGCACTTTAAGCTTCAAGTGATGCTGTATTTTAAGCTTCAAGTGATGCTGTATTTTAAGCTTCAAGTAATGCTGCATTTTAAACTTCAAGTGACGCTGCATTTTAAGCTTCGAGTGATGCTGTATTTTAAGCTTCAAATGAGGCTGTATTTTAAGCTTCAAGTGATGCTGTATTTTAAGCTTCAAGTGATGTTGTATTTAAGCTTCAAGTGATGCTGTATTTTAAGCTTCAAGTGATGCTGCATTTTAAGCTTCGAGTGATGCTGTATTTTAAGCTTCAAGTGATGCTGTATTTTAAGCTTCAAATGAGGCTGTATTTTATGCTTCAAGTGATGTTGTATTTAAGCTTCAAGTGATGCTGTATTTTAAGCTTCAAGTGCTGCTATATTTTAAGCTTCAAATGATGCTGTATTTTAAGCTTCAAATGAGCCTGTATTTTATGCTTCAAGTGATGCTGTATTTTAAGCTTCAAATGATGCTGTATTTTAAGCTTCAAATGAGCCTGTATTTTATGCTTCAAGTGATGCTGTATTTTAAGCTTCAAGTGATGCTGTATTTTAAGCTTCAAATAATGCTGTATTTTAAGCTTCAAGTGATGCTGTATTTTAAGCTTCAAGTGATGCTGTATTTTAAGCTTCAAATGATGCTGTATTTTAAGCTTCAAGTGATGCTGTATTTTAAGCTTCAAATGATGCTGTATTTTAAGCTTCAAGTGACGCTGTATTTTAAGCTTCAAGTGATGCTGTATTTTAAGCTTCAAGTGATGCTGTATTTTAAGCTTCAAATAATGCTGTATTTTAAGTTTCAAGTGATGCTGTATTTTAAGCTTCAAGTGATGCTGTATTTTAAGCTTCAAATAATGCTGTATTTTAAGTTTCAAGTGATGCTGTATTTTAAGCTTCAAATGATGCTGTATTTTAAGCTTCAAATAATGCTGTATTTTAAGTTTCAAGTGATGCTGTATTTTAAGCTTCAAGTGATGCTGTATTTTAAGCTTCAAGTGATGCTGTATTTTAAGCTTCAAATAATGCTGTATTTTAAGTTTCAACTGATGCTGTATTTTAAGCTTCAAGTGATGCTGTATTTTAAGCTTCAAGTGATGCTGTATTTTAAGCTTCAAATGATGCTGTATTTTAAGCTTCAAGTGATGCTGTATTTTAAGCTTCAAGTGATGCTGTATTTTAAGCTTCAAATGATGCTGTATTTTAAGCTTCAAGTGATGCTGTATTTTAAGCTTCAAGTGATGCTGTATTTTAAGCTTCAAATAATGCTGTATTTTAAGTTTCAAGTGATGCTGTATTTTAAGCTTCAAATGATGCTGTATTTTAAGCTTCAAATAATGCTGTATTTTAAGTTTCAAGTGATGGTGTATTTTAAGCTTCAAGTGATGCTGTATTTTAAGCTTCAAATAATGCTGTATTTTAAGTTTCAAGTGATGCTGTATTTTAAGCTTCAAATGATGCTGTATTTTAAGCTTCAAATAATGCTGTATTTTAAGTTTCAAGTGATGCTGTATTTTAAGCTTCAAGTGATGCTGTATTTTAAGCTTCAAGTGATGCTGTATTTTAAGCTTCAAATAATGCTGTATTTTAAGTTTCAAGTGATGCTGTATTTTAAGCTTCAAGTGATGCTGTATTTTAAGCTTCAAGTGATGCTGTATTTTAAGCTTCAAATAATGCTGTATTTTAAGTTTCAAGTGATGCTGTATTTTAAGCTTCAAATGATGCTGTATTTTAAGCTTCAAGTGATGCTGTATTTTAAGCTTCAAATGATGCTGTATTTTAAGTTTCAAGTGATGCTGTATTTTAAGCTTCAAGTGATGCTGTGTTTTAAGCTTCAAGTGATGCTGTATTTTAAGCTTCAAGTGATGCTGTATTTTAAGCTTCAAATGATGCTGTATTTTAAGTTTCATGTGATGCTGTATTTTAAGCTTCAAGTGATGCTGTATTTTAAGCTTCAAGTGATGCTGTATTTTAAGCTTCAAGTGATGCTGTATTTTAAGTTTCAAGTGATGCTGTATTTTAAGCTTCAAGTGATGCTGTATTTTAAGCTTCAAGTGATGCTGTATTTTAAGCTTCAAGTGATGCTGTATTTTAAGTTTCAAGTGATGCTGTATTTTAAGCTTCAAGTGATGCTGTATTTTAAGCTTCAAGTGATGCTGTATTTTAAGCTTCAAGTGATGCTGTATTTTAAGCTTCAAGTGATGCTGTATTTTAAGCTTCAAGTGATGCTGTATTTTAAGCTTCAAGTGATGCTGTATTTTAAGCTTCAAGTAATGCTGCATTTTAAACTTCAAGTGATGCTGTATTTTAAGCTTCAAGTGATGCTGTATTTTAAGCTTCAAGTGATGCTTGGGGATTAGCGTGGACGGTTACAAAGCATGGCTTGCTTCTACAGTGTTTTAAAAGCTGAGGTTGGAGAGTTGAAGGAGGAGGTCTTGCTTCTCCAGGAGGAGATTAGGAGGCTGAAGGTCCACCTCAATGGGCCTGGGAGAGAGTGTGAGGTGGTTGGAGATGTGGGGAATGAGGCTTCTAGCAGTGAGGTGCAGTCTGTCTCTCACTGTGAGGAGGCTGTAGGTGGGGTGGTAGCAACGGCTACCAGCAGTGAGGTGCAGCCCAGCACCTGCTACAAGTGGCGAGTTGTTCACAGTAATGGGAGGCGCATCAGAGTAAGGAAAGTTAAGAGTGCAGATCTGAAGGTAGGAAATCGCTTCTCTGTTCTCCAGGATGAATGTACTTCAGTGGCCAGTGAAGGTAAGGGTACTACTGCCCCTGCTAATGAAGGTAAGCGCATTCTTGTGGTTGGTGACTCTCAGGTAAGATATGTTGATCGTGCTTTTTGTAATAGGAATAAGAAGATGAGAGATAGAGTGTGCTTCCCTGGAGCTGGTGTTGGGGACATTGTCAACAGACTGGATAATATCATGTCAGGTAATGGGAACAAGCCCATTATCTGTCTCAGTGCTGGTGGAAATGATATTGGGAAGGGTAGGAGAGAAGAGCTGCTAGATAAGTACAGGTCAGCTATAGATTTCATTAAGTCTAAGGGAGGGATCCCAATCATATGTAGCATCTTGCCTAGAAGGGGAGTAGGAAATGAATGGTTGTCTAGGGCAATTGGTGTAAATTGCTGGCTAGACAGATACTGCAAGGAACTTGCAATCCCATTCATTGACAACTGGAACAACTTTTATGGCAAACATGATATGTATGCAAGGGATGGGGTTCATCTCTCTGGGGCAGGGGTGGTAGCACTTGCAGACTCGATTGAGAAGGCCATTGGTGAAATGCCTATGATTTTAAACTGATGGAAGATAGAGGTATGGGTGTGTGTGGGAAACAAGCAGGTTGCAACACTAGGGTTGGAAACAGTAAATGTATAAAAGGCATTCAGCATGAAGTTATAAATAAAGACAATAGAACAGGTCAGCAAACAAAGGGGGACAGCAGAGGGCAGCAAGGGACTAGCTCCCTTAAGGTTTACTATACTAATAGCAGGAGTGTTAGAAATAAGATAGATGAGCTAAGATTAATTGCAAGTGCAGGAAACATAGATATTATTGCTATAACAGAGACCTGGCTCAATCTGAAAGATAGAGAGATGCCCTCTGAATGTCACATACAAGGCTATAAATTATTCCACACTGACAGGGTCAACAGGAAAGGTGGTGGAGTAGCGATGTATGTCAGAGACAATTTAAATTGTTGTGTTAGACAAGATATTAAATTAGAAGCGTCAGCCACTGAATCTGTTTGGTTACAGCTTCTCGAGGGCCGAGAAAAACTAATTTTGGGTGTGATTTACAGGGCCCCAAATCTTGATAGGGAGTGCAGTAAACTTCTATGGGACGAAATTCGTAAGGCATCTACATACGAAAATGTTGTGCTAATGGGAGATTTCAACTATAGACAGATTGACTGGAGCAATTTGACAGGAAATTTAGAGTCGGGTGACTTTCTTGATACGATCCAGGATTGTTTTTTAAAACAGTTTGTGACAGAGCCAACTAGGGGAAATAACCTCCTTGACTTGGTTCTTGCCAGTAGGGAAACACTAATTAATAATCTTGAGGTTAATGATGAGCTTGGGGAGAGTGATCACAAATCACTCAGTTTTAACATATCATGGAATTCCCCTAATAATGGCAATCAAGTCTCCGTCCCTGACTTTCGCTTGGCTGATTTCATAGGACTGAAAAATTACTTAGGTGGGCTGAACTGGAATGACCTGACTAGGGGTCAGGTAGGTGGTGATGGTTGCCGATATGATGCTTTCCAGGGCATAGTTCTAGCTGCTCAGTCAAATTATGTTCCAAATAGGGAAATCAGATCAAACAAAAATGATCCTAAATGGATGAACAATAGATTAAAATATCTGATTGGTCAAAAGAGAGGCATATATAGGCAAATCAAAAGAGGAGAGGGGCAATTAAGAAATCGATATATTCAGTTAAAGAGAGAAATAAAAAAGGGAATTAGAAAAGCAAATAGAGATTATGAGGTTAAAGTTGCAAGAGAATCGAAGACTAACCCAAAAGGATTCTTTCAGGTATACAGAAGTAAGATCAGGGACAAGATAGGCCCACTCAAAAGTTCCTCGGGTCAGCTCACTGACAGTGATAAGGAAATGTGTAGAATTTTTAACACATACTTCCTCTCAGTTTTTACACAGGAGGATACCAGCGATATTCCAGTAATGATAAATTATGTAGAACAGGACGATAATAAACTGTGCACTATTAGGGTCACAAGTGACATGGTCCTTAGGCAAATAGATAAATTAAAACCTAACAAATCCCCAGGCCCTGATGAACTGTATGCAAGGGTTCTAAAGGAATGTAAAGAGGAGCTTAGCACACCTTTGGCTAATCTTTTCAACATATCACTACAAACTGGCATGGTGCCAGATAAGTGGAAAATGGCAAATGTGATACCTATTTTCAAAACAGGTGACAGGTCCTTAGCTTCGAACTATAGACCAATAAGCCTAACCTCCATAGTGGGAAAATTTATGGAATCAATAATTGCCGAGGCAGTTCGTAGCCACCTTGAAAAGCATAAATTAATCAACGAATCTCAGCATGGTTTTACAAAGGGGCGTTCCTGCCTTACGAATTTATTAACTTTTTTCACTAAGGTATTTGAGGAGGTAGATCATGGTAATGAATATGATATTGTGTATATGGACTTCAGTAAGGCTTTTGACAGGGTCCCACATCAGAGACTATTGAGGAAAATTAAAGCACATGGAATAGGAGGAGAAATTTTTTCCTGGATAGAGGCATGGTTGACAAATAGGCAGCAGAGAGTTTGCATAAATGGGGAGAAATCAGAGTGGGGAAGCGTCACGAGCGGTGTTCCACAGGGGTCAGTGTTGGGCCCCCTGCTGTTCACAATCTACATAAACGACATAGATGAGGGCATAAAGAGCGACATCGGCAAGTTTGCCGATGACACCAAAATAGGCCGTCGAATTCATTCTGACGAGGACATTCGAGCACTCCAGGAAGATTTGAATAGACTGATGCAGTGGTCGGAGAAGTGGCAGATGCAGTTTAATATAGACAAATGCAAAGTTCTAAATGTTGGACAGGACAATAACCATGCCACATATAAACTAAATAATGTAGATCTTAATATTACGGATTGCGAAAAAGATTTAGGAGTTCTGGTTAGCAGTAATCTGAAACCAAGACAACAGTGCATAAGTGTTCGCAATAAAGCTAATAGAATCCTTGGCTTCATATCAAGAAGCATAAATAATAGGAGTCCTCAGGTTGTTCTTCAACTCTATACATCCTTGGTTAGGCCTCATTTAGATTATGCTGCACAGTTTTGGTCACCGTATTACAGAATGGATATAAATTCTCTGGAAAATGTACAAAGGAGGATGACAAAGATGATCCCATGTATCAGAAACCTTCCCTATGAGGATAGACTAAGGGCCCTGAAACTGCACTCTCTAGAAAGACGTAGAATTAGGGGGGATATGATTGAGGTTTATAAGTGGAAGACAGGAATAAATAAAGGGGATGTAAATAGTGTGCTGAAAATATCTAGCCTAGACAGGACTCGCAGCAATGGTTTTAAGTTGGAAAAATTCAGATTCAGGAGGGATATAGGAAAGTACTGGTTTGGTAATAGAGTTGTGGATGAGTGGAACAAACTCCCAAGTACCGTTATAGAGGCCAGAACGTTGTGTAGCTTTAAAAATAGGTTGGATAAATACATGAGTAGATGTGGGTGGGTGTGAGTTGGACCTGATAGCTTGTGCTAACAGGTCGGTTGCCGTGTTCCTCCCTTAAGTCAATGTGACCTGACCTGACTAGGTTGGGTGCATTGGCTTAAGCCGGTAGGGACTTGGACCTGCCTCGCATGGGCCAGTAGGCCTTCTGCAGTGTTCCTTCGTTCTTATGTTCTTATGTTCTTAAGTGATGCTGTATTTTAAGCTTCAAGTGATGCTGTATTTTAAGCTTCAAGTGATGCTGTATTTTAAGCTTCAAGTGATGCTGTATTTTAAGCTTCAAGTAATGCTGCATTTTAAACTTCAAGTGATGCTGTATTTTAAGCTTCAAGTGATGCTGTATTTTAAGCTTCAAGTGATGCTGTATTTTAAGCTTCAAGTGATGCTGTATTTTAAGCTTCAAGTGATGCTGTATTTTAAGCTTCAAGTGATGCTGTATTTTAAGCTTCAAGTGATGCTGTATTTTAAGCTTCAAGTAATGCTGCATTTTAAACTTCAAGTGATGCTGTATTTTAAGCTTCAAGTGATGCTGTATTTTAAGCTTCAAGTGATGCTGTATTTTAAGCTTCAAGTGATGCTGTATTTTAAGCTTCAAGTGATGCTGTATTTTAAGCTTCAAGTGATGCTGTATTTTAAGCTTCAAGTAATGCTGTATTTTAAGCTTCAAGTGATGCTGTATTTTAAGCTTCAAGTGATGCTGTATTTTAAGCTTCAAGTGATGCTGTATTTTAAGCTTCAAGTGATGCTGTATTTTAAGCTTCAAGTGATGCTGTATTTTAAGCTTCAAGTGATGCTGTATTTTAAGCTTCAAGTGATGCTGTATTTTAAGCTTCAAGTGATGCTGTATTTTAAGCTTCAAGTAATGCTGTATTTTAAGAAACATTTCTCTCTGAGATAACATATAAATGCCTCTTCACTTTTATTTCAACATCTGTGTATGTTCTATTTAGACATTTTTAAGAAAGAAATGTAATGTTAGTTTCCATACGATGACTTGTCAATGCCATTTATTATTTTCTTCATATCTTCGAAGCTGATAATTAACCGCATTAATAACTTATGGCGCTCTCTTCAGTGTTTAAACCGCGTTTACTGAGGAAGAAGGAACTAAGTCATGCAGTATTGGGTGATGCAGACAGCTTAATGCATCTTGTTATTAGAGTCACAAGAAAGTGCTAGCTCTATATGCATGATAAACCACCTGACAGCAGAGAAGAAGGGAGGGGGTAAAGTTAGGGAGCACGTACATGATACAGCACCTGGCAACACAAGAGAGGGGAGGGGAGGGGAGGGGAGGGGGTAAAGTTAGGGAGCACGTACATGATACAGCACCTGTCAACACAAGAGATGGGAGGGGAGGGGAGGGGAGGGGGTAAAGTTAGGGAGCACGTACATGATACAGCACCTGGCAACACAAGAGATGGGAGGGGAGGGGAGGGGAGGGGGTAAAGTTAGGGAGCACGTACATGATACAGCACCTGGCAACACAAGAGATGGGAGGGGAGGGGAGGGGAGGGGGTAAAGTTAGGGAGCACGTACATGATACAGTACCTGGCAACACAAGAGATGGGAGGGGAGGGGAGGGGAGGGGGTAAAGTTATGGAGCACGTACATGATACAGCACCTGGCAACACAAGAGATGGGAGGGGAGGGGAGGGGAGGGGGTAAAGTTAGGGAGCACGTACATGATACAGCACCTGGCAACACAAGAGAGGGGAGGGGAGGGGGTAAAGTTAGGGAGCACGTACATGATACAGCACCTGGCAACACAAGAGAGGGGAGGGGAGGGGAGGGGAGGGGGTAAAGTTAGGGAGCACGTACATGATACAGCACCTGACAACACAAGAGAGGGGAGGGGAGGGGAGGGGAGGGGGTAAAGTTAGGGAGCACGTACATGATACAGCACCTGGCAACACAAGAGAGGGGAGGGGAGGGGAGGGGAGGGGGTAAAGTTAGGGAGCACGTACATGATACAGCACCTGGCAACACAAGAGAGGGGAGGGGAGGGGGTAAAGTTAGGGAGCACGTACATGATACAGCACCTGGCAACACAAGAGAGGGGAGGGGAGGGGAGGGGAGGGGAGGGGGTAAAGTTAGGGAGCACGTCCATGATACAGCACCTGACAACACAAGAGAGGGGAGGGGAGGGGAGGGGAGGGGGTAATGTTAGGGAGCACGTGGATGATAGAGCACCTGGCAACACAAGAGAGGGGAGGGGAGGAGAGGGGAGGGGCGGGGGTAAAGTTAGGAAGCACGTAGATGATACAGCACCTGGCAACACAAGAGAGGGGAGGGGAGGGGAGGGGGTAAAGTGAGGGAGCACGTGGATGTTAGAGCACCTGGCAACACAAGAGAGGGGAGGGGAGGAGAGGGGAGGGGAGGGGGTAAAGTTAGGAAGCACGTAGATGATACAGCAATTGGTAACACAAGAGAGGGGAGGGGAGGGGAGGGGAGGGGAGGGGGTAAAGTTAGGGAGCACGTGGATGATAGAGCACCTGGCAACACAAGAGAGGGGAGGGGAGGAGAGGGGAGGGGAGGGGGTAAAGTTAGGAAGCACGTAGATGATACAGCACCTGGTAACACAAGAGAGGGGAGGGGAGGGGAGGGGAGGGGAGGGGGTAAAGTTAGGGATCACGTAATTGATCCAGCACCTGGCAACACAAGAGAGGGGAGGGGAGGGGAGGGGGTAAACTTAGGAAGCAAGTAGATGATACAGCACCTGGCAACACAAGAGAGGGGAGGGGAGGGGCTAGGGGCGGGGAGGGGAGGGGAGGGGAGGGGAGGGGAGGGGAGGGGAGGGGAGGGGAGGGGAGGGGGTAATGTTAGGGAGCACGTGGATGATAGAGCACCTGGCAACACAAGAGAGGGGAGGGGAGGGGAGGGGAGGGGGTAAAGTCAGGGAGCACGTACATGATACAGCACCTGGCAACACAAGAGAGGGGAGGGGAGGGGGTAAAGTCAGGGAGCACGTGGATGATAGAGCACCTGGCAACACAAGAGAGGGGAGGGGAGGAGAGGGGAGGGGAGGGGGTAAAGTTAGGAAGTACGTAGATGATACAGCACCTGGCAACACAAGAGAGGGGAGGGGAGGGGAGGGGACGGGGGTAAAGTTAGGGAGCACGTAGATGATACAGCACCTGGCAACACAGGAGAGGGGAGGGGAGGGGAGGGGAGGGGGTAAAGTCAGGGAGCACGTACATGATACAGCACCTGGCAACACAAGAGAGGGGAGGGGAGGGGAGGGGAGGGGGTAAAGTCATACATGATACAGCACCTGGTAACACAAGAGTTGGGAGGGGAGGTGAGGGGGTAAAGTTAGGTAGCACGTAGATGATACAGCGCCTGGCAACACAAGAGAGGGGAGGGGAGGGGGTAAAGTTAAGGAGCACGTAGACGATACAGCACCTGGCAAGACAGGAGAGGGGAGGGGAAGGGGGTAAAGGCAGGGGGCACGTAGATTATATAGCACCTGGCAAGACAGGAGAGGAGAGGAGTGATCACAGGGAGCACGTAGACGATACAGCACCTGGCAAACGATTTTCATTTACCTCTTTTATAAAGCACTAAACCCGTAGAGGCAGTGCAACACTTTGGGTGAAATGGACACAATCAGATTTAATTCTTGTTTGTGTACTTATAATTGTGAGGACGAAGATCCCCAATATTGACGTGGATGATAGTGTGGGTTATTGAGGTGGGTGATAGTGTGGGTTACTGAGGTGGGTGATAGTGTGGGTTACTGAGGTGGGTGATGGTGTGGGTTACTGAGGTGGGTGATAGTGTGGGTTATTGAGGTGGGTGATAGTGTGGGTTACTGAGGTGGGTGATAGTGTGGGTTACTGAGGTGGATGATAGTGTGGGTTACTGAGGTGGGTGATAGTGTGGGTTACTGAGGTGGGTGATGGTGTGGGTTACTGAGGTGGGTGATAGTGTGGGTTATTGAGGTGGGTGATAGTGTGGGTTACTGAGGTAGGTGATAGTGTGGGTTACTGAGGTGGGTGATAGTGTGGGTTACTGAGGTGGGTGATAGTGTGGGTTACTGAGGTGGGTGATAGTGTGGGTTATTGAGGTGGGTGATAGTGTGGGTTACTGAGGTAGGTGATAGTGTGGGTTACTGAGGTGGGTGATAGTGTGGGTTACTGAGGTGGGTGATAGTGTGGGTTACTGAGGTGGGTGATAGTGTGGGTTACTGAGGTGGGTGATAGTGTGGGACTTAGGTGGGTGATAGTGTGGGTTACTGAGGTGGGTGATGGTGTGGGTTACTGAGGTGGGTGATAGTGTGGGTTATTGAGGTGGGTGATAGTGTGGGTTACTGAGGTAGGTGATAGTGTGGGTTACTGAGGTGGGTGATAGTGTGGGTTACTGAGGTGGGTGATAGTGTGGGTTACTGAGGTGGGTGATAGTGTGGGTTATTGAGGTGGGTGATAGTGTGGGTTACTGAGGTAGGTGATAGTGTGGGTTACTGAGGTGGGTGATAGTGTGGGTTACTGAGGTGGGTGATAGTGTGGGTTACTGAGGTGGGTGATAGTGTGGGTTATTGAGGTGGGTGATAGTGTGGGTTACTGAGGTAGGTGATAGTGTGGGTTACTGAGGTGGGTGATAGTGTGGGTTACTGAGGTGGGTGATAGTGTGGGTTACTGAGGTGGGTGATAGTGTGGGTTATTGAGGTGGGTGATAGTGTGGGTTACTGAGGTAGGTGATAGTGTGGGTTACTGAGGTGGGTGATAGTGTGGGTTACTGAGGTGGGTGATAGTGTGGGTTACTGAGGTGGGTGATAGTGTGGGTTATTGAGGTGGGTGATAGTGTGGGTTACTGAGGTAGGTGATAGTGTGGGTTACTGAGGTGGGTGATAGTGTGGGTTACTGAGGTGGGTGATAGTGTGGGACTGAGGTGGTTGATAGTGTGGGTTACTGAGGTGGGTGATAGTGTGGGTTACTGAGGTGGGTGATAGTGTGGGTGAGGTATAGTGTGGGTTACTGAGGTGGGTGATAGTGTGGGTTACTGAGGTGGGTGATAGTGTGGGTTATTGAGGTGGGTGATAGTGTGGGTTACTGAGGTAGGTGATAGTGTGGGTTACTGAGGTGGGTGATAGTGTGGGTTACTGAGGTGGGTGATAGTGTGGGTTACTGAGGTGGGTGATAGTGTGGGTTACTGAGGTGGGTGATAGTGTGGGTTACTGAGGTGGGTGATAGTGTGGGTTACTGAGGTGGGTGATAGTGTGGGTTACTGAGGTGGGTGATAGTGTGGGTTATTGAGGTGGGTGTGTGGGTTATAGGTGGGTGATAGTGTGGGTTACTGAGGTGGGTGATAGTGTGGGTTACTGAGGTGGGTGATAGTGTGGGTTACTGAGGTGGGTGATAGTGTGGGTTACTGAGGTGGGTGATAGTGTGGGTTACTGAGGTGGGTAATAGTCTGGGTTACTGAGGTGGGTGATAGTGTGGGTTACTGAGGTGGGTGATAGTCTGGGTTACTGAGGTAGGTGATAGTGTGGGTTACTGAGGTGGGTGATAGTGTGGGTTACTGAGGTTGGTGATAGTGTGGGTTACTGAGGTGGGTGATAGTGTGGGTTACTGAGGTGGGTGATAGTGTGGGTTACTGAGGTGGGTAATAGTGTGGGTTACTGAGGTGGGTGATAGTGTGGGTTACTGAGGTGGGTGATAGTCTGGGTTACTGAGGTGGGTGATAGTGTGGGTTACTGAGGTGGGTGATAGTGGGTGATAGGTGGGTACTGAGGTGGGTGATAGTCTGGGTTATAGTCTGGGTTACTGAGGTGGGTGATAGTGTGGGTTACTGAGGTGGGTGATAGTCTGGGTTACTGAGGTGGGTGATAGTGTGGGTTACTGAGGTGGGTAATAGTCTGGGTTACTGAGGTGGGTGATAGTGTGGGTTACTGAGGTGGGTAATAGTCTGGGTTACTGAGGTGGGTGATAGTGTGGGTTACTGAGGTGGGTGATAGTCTGGGTTACTGAGGTGGGTGATAGTGTGGGTTACTGAGGTGGGTAATAGTCTGGGTTACTGAGGTGGGTGATAGTGTGGGTTACTGAGGTGGGTGATAGTCTGGGTTACTGAGGTGGGTGATAGTGTGGGTTACTGAGGTGGGTAATAGTCTGGGTTACTGAGGTGGGTGATAGTGTGGGTTACTGAGGTGGGTGATAGTCTGGGTTACTGAGGTGGGTGATAGTGTGGGTTACTGAGGTGGGTGATAGTGTGGGTTACTGAGGTGAGTGATAGTGTGGGTTACTGAGGTGAGTGATAGTGTGGGTTACTGAGGTGGGTGATAGTGTGGGTTACTGAGGTGGGTGATAGTGTGGGTTACTGAGGTGGGTGATAGTCTGGGTTACTGAGGTGGGTGATAGTGTGGGTTACTGAGGTGGGTAATAGTCTGGGTTACTGAGGTGGGTGATAGTGTGGGTTACTGAGGTGGGTAATAGTCTGGGTTACTGAGGTGGGTGATAGTCTGGGTTACTGAGGTGGGTGATAGTCTGGGTTACTGAGGTGGGTGATTATTACAATATTACAGTTCTGGTGATTATGCTTTCTATGGGAATAAAAACCATGAATAGCCCATCAGCAGATTATTATTATTATTATAATCAAAAGAAGAGCTAAACCGTAAGCGTTATACAGTGCAGCTGAGTAAGGAAGGATGCAGGGGAAATGGGTGGCAAGAGGGAGAGGGATGATTATTAGGGTATGGAGTGCAGGAGGGCAGTGGATAGTGCAGATGATAGAGGATAGCAAGAGATTAAGGTAGAAAGAACGGAGGAGAGTGCTAGAGGCATCGTCATCAGAGTTTGTGTAGTAAATCAGTCACTGTCAAAAAGTCAACGAGAGAGTCTGGATTAAAGGAGGGTCGATCACCAAGAAGGGAAGGTAAAGAATGGGCAGCACAGCGGAGACGACGTTGGGGGTAAATTTTGCGTGCTCGTTTATAGAGTGGCTAACAGATACTAGAACGTGACAATTCTCACAGAGAAGAACAGGGCGCCTCTCCATGAGATCCCCATGAGTAAGACGAGTGTGGCCAATACAAAGACGGGAGAGAGTAGTCTCCCAACCCTGACACTGATGACAAGAAGATGGCCAGAAACCTATACTCGGTTTAATAGAATGAAGTTTGTTATGGAGCAGATCAGACTAACGTTGTTGCCAATGGGTGCGAAGATGGGTAGCAATTTCAGCAAAATAGTCTGTGAATGGAACACCTCTATATGAAACTGGGAGGTCATGTACTACTGACCGCACAGCAGTGTCTAGTTGTTCATTGCCCTGTACGTCATCATGACCAGGGACCCAGCAAAAAACAATATCTTTGTGTTTGCTAGAGATACTGCGTAGCCAAAGTTGGACACGAAGAACGAGGGGGTGAGGTGTATCAAATTTTCGTATAGCCTGTAAAGCATTAAGAGAATCTGAAACGACCACAAATGGCGACACAGGCATAGATGCTATGTGGATAAGTGCTACAAGAATGGCATACAATTCAGCTGTAAAAATGGTAGCCGAGGATAATAAATGTCCTCTCACAACACTGGAAACACTGCTGCAAATCTGACGCCGTCAGAAGACTTAGAACCATCGGTGTTAACTGTGATGGCGTGAGAATGAGAGCGGAAGTGGTCAAGAAAAAGAGAGCGGGAAGCCACCATAGGGAGTTGGGCTTTCGCGCATGGCAGTGGGAAAGAACAGACTCGAACAGCTGGAACTTCCCAAGGGGACAAGAAAAAATGAGATGCTACACGAACATAGAAAGGTGGTAACTGAAGAGAAGACAAGAGCAAATGTAGGAGAAGAGAAAAGGAGCGGAGTAAGCAGGGGCGACGAACAAATAAAGAACGTCTACTAACATCAGTGATTATTCTATATATGGAAGGATTGTGGAGGTCATGAGATCGAACATAATCACGAAGGCAATGAGTATCACGGCGACTGGACAAGGATAGAATATTCGCTTCTGCATAGAGGCTCTCAACAAGGGATGAGTGAGAGGCACCAAGGCACAGACGGAGACCATGGTGATGAATGGGATCTAACTTAGACAGAGTTGTGGGAGAGACTGCAGAATATATTTTGTCACCATAATCCAGCTTGGACAAGACTGGGGTGGAATGCAAATGGAAGAGAGTGCGATGATCTGCTCACCATGAACGATGAGCGAGAATTTAGAGATTCAGCCAGTGATCAAAGAGCAGGCTCAAAAACTTAACCGTATCACATGCCGGAATACGTGAACCGTGTAAGTACAAGAGTATCTGGAATAAGATGTCTAGGGAAGGTAATGAACCGAGTTTTCATACTAGAAAATTTAAAGCCGTGAGAAGTGGTCCAATGGAAGACTCGGTCTATCACAACCTGGAGAGAGGCTGCTACTAATCGATAGTCAGCACCTGAGCAAGCTATAGCAAAGTCATCAACATAAGGTGACGACCAAATAAGCGAAGGAAGAACAGAAGGGAGGTCATTTATATCTAAGAGAAAAAGAGTAATGTTGAGGACACAACTTTGTGGAACTCCCTCGACTTGTAGAAAGTCTGCGGAAAGCGAGGTGCCAATACGGAGTGAAAATGTCTGTCGGACATGAAAGCAGCGGTGAAGTTTGGTAGATTACCGTGGAGACCTAAGGAGTGGGCTTGTGGTAAGATGTTATAACTCCAAGTGGTGTCATATGCCTTCTCTAGATCATAAAAGACCACTTAGACAGAGTGGTTGTTAGCAAAGGCATTTCGAATATACGTACCTAAGTGGAGCAAGGGGCCTTTGCGAAAGCCATAGTGGCGAGGGGAAAGGCTATTGTGCGTCTTGAAAACCACATCAGACATCTAGCTGACTCAACGGCTAATGCAATGGTCTGGGGTTTTGAGACTCCCTGACCGCGGGTTCAAACTCCACCCGTGGTATGGTTTGTTTGCAATCGTGTCATTACGATTTCGTGAGTCATGTTGACGGCTTTGAGGGGACTTGAGCTAGAGTTCGCCACGGCCATGCTCTTGGGAGATTCATCTGTAAAAACTTGCATTTATGGTCACAGTGGTGCCTATGCTAACCTTCCTATGGTGTAGAAATATACCTGGTTGGATGAATCTTATTGAAGCTAGCTGGCACAGTGGGTAACGTGATAGTCTGGTGTTTTGAGACTCTCTGACCGCAGGTTCCATCCCCACCCATAGTATGGTTTGTTTGCAATGTCATTATAATTTCTTGAGTCTATTCACCAATCGTTCCATCACCTTGCAGACCACACTGGTCAGGGCAGTGGGATGACAGTGAAAGGTGTCAAGTCCCGAGGCGCCTGGTTTGCGAAACGGTAGTACAATAGCCAACTTCCAGGATTGAGGGAGAACCCCTCGTGTCCAAATTAAATTGAAAAGATGTAAAAGAACGGGAAGGGCCATAGAATGGAGATGTTAAAACATACTGATGTGGATATCATCAGGTCCTGGTGCTGATGGCCAGCAAATGGAAAGTTTGGACTCCAGTTCTTGAAGAGTAAAAGGTACGTTATATGGCTCCAACCTATCAGGGGAGAAATCTAAGGGCTCTTTTGTAGGTTTAGATGCCAGAAATGAGGGACAGAGATGAAGCCCTTGGTAGATACAGACAAGAGAGTTCCCTATTGCTCTGGCAACATCTGAGGGTTCTGCGACATCTACTCCAGCAACCCGCAGAATGGGAGCTGGGTCTGGAGTGTACTTACCACAATTTCCGCACCTTTTTCCAAATCGCGCACATAGGGGAAGACGAGGTGTGGAGAAATTTTCTCCAGGAGGGGGGTATCAGCCCCCTTCAGCCCTTTCAGCCCCTTCAGCCCCTTTCAGCCCTGAGGGGCTAAGCCCTCTCAGAAGGGGCGAGCATCTTGTTTACTGCTACAGTGAGTAATTGATCACAGATGCTATGCGACGTAGTCAAGTGACCTCTGCTCCTTGCAGCAGTGTTGCAAAGTGTATTTTTATAAGAGACAGTACATTCTTACTTTAGCAGGACAATTAAGGAAAATCCTGCTCCCACTTTATTACCATAGTAAAGATAGTGTACATTGTTGTCTATGCTTAAGACAGCAAGAAACAAACATTCTGCTTTGCTTCATCGAGGAGGTGACAAGGATGCAAGGTACTAGGTCAGCGTTTTTTTTTTTGTGTATTAGGGCAGTGACGGCTTGGGGCGGTGTGGCATTGCCAGACTATCTTTGACTCTAGTGGGAGTGACACTGACGCCAGGATAACTAGCAAAGAACACTGATCTATGCATTAGTGTGAACAAAGTGTCTCAAACACAATAAACATAAGAGAAGTGTGATCAGCTTCTCTTGTGATACATTGTGAACAATAAAGACAAATCTTGTGGAACATAGTGTACCAGTGTGCGTTTCCTAGACAATGGAAGACGTGGACATCCAAGGACACTTCAGCTTCTATCAAGTCACCGATACCTGTCGAAGGTGTTGAGAACACCATAGCTCACATTACAAGAGCAAGGTATGTTACGAATTTCTTGTAGATCGGGGGACTGTGCAGTTCTTGAGTCACAAGGAGTTTGTAATCAACCTATAGTTGGCAGTAAGGTGTGGACTTTTGAGTCCAAACAAGTACGTACATCATCAGCCACCAGTGTATGAAATATGCTGACATAACACCCCCTAGGGGTAATTTATAACTTACAAATTATATCTCTTGACAGCCCATGTTGAGATGGTTTCGACAGCTTCTAGACCTCGTCTGCAGGGGCGGCTGTGTAGACGATTTGCTGTCATTTATCAGCTAAGTGTTTCCTATATTTATATATATATAAATTACACATAGCTGGTAAGGCCAATATCTTCAACAGAATTGGTCGTGCTCGAACCGGATAAAGACCACACTGTGGTCCAAATATGTTGTACTACAGTGTACAAATAACCTATGAGCCAAGGTCCTTCGAAAAAAGCTGTAAAACTAGTGTTTTACAATATAAATCAGTATAAATGAGTCCCTCCAGACTCAATCACAGAGAATGGGCAGCCAAAAGAAAACGGGCGCTCACCCATCGTTTACCCAAAAAAAACGGGAGCTGGGTGACTCACCCAACAAGAGAACGGGTGATGGTGTCCTGCACCCACTGCTCCAATCTCGAGAAGTGCTGACTAAAGACAACAGCAACCCAAGTGATGTTCAGTTTGTCTGAGTGTATATACACAGTGTTTATAATGTTTATAGACAGAAATTAAGAGACAAGATTGTGTTAAAGTTTGTTTCTTATAGATCTACCTGTTATATTAGAGGAACTTATATATAAAGTGTAAGCTTTCAAATATATTAACAGTGGAATTTATATATGTGTAAGTAATATTCACGTGTGATTTACAGTTATACAGTGACATTTATAGTGTATAGTGAATGAAGTGTATAACATCGTTATTTACGATTAATCATCGTGGTCAGGCTGACACAGCAAACTCAAGCCATAAACACCAGCCACATGTACGGTGTACCCTTCATGGTCATTGACCCTGAGGTTAAGCTTAGTGGGTCAGTAGTGTCTGACTCGATTATTGCTGACTTAAGCATAACAAAAACTCAGCTGTTTATAGCAGTACAGTGTTTTTTAAACACTAAGTGTGGTGCTAGAATTTTCAATATACCATTAAAATGGCTTGTTTGAAAACTCAGTTTCAGTCTTTACAGACTAAGATTACACAATTAGAAAATCTAATTTCAGTTTGTATAGGATTAACTCAAGATACAAACATAGATTTTGATGATCTTGAGGTCAAATTTGGATTATTTACACAACGTCTGGAAATAATTAATTCAGACTATATACATTATGAAAATAAATTTCTTGAATCAGATCCGTCTGAGGATGAAATTAAAAATGTTTTGGATACTTTTAGTAATCAACAATTAAGGTGGACAGGAGTACAGGCTATCTGCCGCAAAACTCTGTCACAGAGACCTACTGTAACTAGTGGTCAAACACCTGTTACACCTGTAACAACAACAAGTGTCCCATTACCAAGCTTACCTACATTGTCATTACCTATTTTCCAAGGTCATAATTATGAAGAATTCATTAGTGGTTTTCAATCCATAGTAAATTCACGAACTGACGTAGATGAGATTGCTAAGTTCAATTACCTTAAATGTCTTGTGAAGGGAGAACCCTATGAACTGATTAAGTCATTTCCGGTGGTCAAAGGCAATTATCAAATAGCCTTACGTGTCTTAGCAGACAATTACTTCGATGCTGACAAGGCTAGAGTTAGACATGCAGTCTTAATATCAAGCTTGAAGCCACCCAAACATTGTTTTTCAGACTTACAGGCATTTAGAATTACATTAGACAATATTCTCAGATCTCTAGATGCTAAATATAACCTAAGACAATGTGATTGGTTTATCAGTGGTATTGTACAAGATAAGTTGTCACCACAAACTATTGAACGATTAAATATTATGTTCAATAAACGCTATTTCACTTGTGAGGAAATTAGCAATGGTTTACAAACAATAGTTTCATGCATGCAAGCAACGAGACAAGATGAAAAATCCACAAATCCTACTGTGGATAATAAACCTTCAACTCAGTATAAAAAGAGTATAACTACTCCCACTAAACCACATAATGGGAAATCCCATATAGGCATTTATCAAGCTGTGAATACAACAGACAGTAAACAGACTGTCATACATAAACGTACTCCAAAATGTGTACTTTGTGATGGAACACATTGGGAACAGTATTGTATTCAATGCACATCAATGGAGGCACGTAAACAACGTGTTCATCAGCTGAAAAGGTGCATCAAGTGTTTAGGTGAACACAAGGGAGGAAAATGCTCACTGAAGAAATGTTTTAAATGCAAGGGTATGCATCATACAGCATTATGCCCAAATACTTTTGCTGAACAGCAGAAGACTTCCACAGAATCAGGAAGTCAACAAGCAACAGCATTAAATGTGAGAGATAAGTTTAAAGCAACTGCTCTCCCGATAGCTCGAGTTGAGTTATCTGATAAATTACACAAAACCAATGTGCTAACACTATTTAATCAAGGCTCACAAAGGTCCTTCATCAGAAGAACAGTGTTGCAGAAACTGAATAAACAACCCTATGCCAAAATACAGTTAGATATAGCTGGTTTTTTCCACAATTCTGGTAAACAGACATATGACCTAGCCAGAATCACTGTTGGTCTAGGAAACAGGAAAAAGACAGTAGAAGCTGTGGTAATAGATGATTTGCCTAAGTCTGTGCAGATCCAGGGATTAAAAGAAACAGTTGCAGCACTGAAAGCAGCTAAGGTCAAGTTAGCCTGTCCTGACATACAGACGGACACAATTAGTCCAATTGATTTAATCATTGGAAGTGATTATTATCACTGTTTTGTGCAAAATATAGTAAGTAAACATGATGTTCACTTGCTGAAAACAGCAGGAGGCCACATGATATGTGGTCCCATTCCCTCTCAAAGTGGGAAAGAAGCTGATATTGATTCAGTGGAAAATGTACTAGTTACGAGAATAACCGCTGATCATGTACCACAGCAAAAATTATCATTACTGGAAGAAATGAATGAACCAGTTGATAAGTTGTGGGATTTAGATGCGATAGGTATTGATGTAAATAAACCAAGCCCACAAGAGTCTCAGACTTATAACCAATATTTGGACACTGTCAAATATAAAGATGGACAGTATTGGGTTAGGTTACCATGGAAATTAAATCCACCACATCTGCCTAGCAATTATCGCATGGCTTTCGGACAGATGAAAGCACAAATACATGAGCTCAGGAAGAATCCAGAGCTACTGACTGTCTATGATAATATCATACAAGAACAGTTGGACAATAAATTCATTGAGGAAATAGTCGAAGATAAGTTGAAGACAGACGCTCATTATCTCCCGCACCATGGAGTCAGAAAAGATTCTGAAACCACTCCACTACGTGTTGTATATAATTGCAGCGCACGTGCAAATAAAGATGTAGCAAGTCTTAATGACTGTCTGATGACCGGACCCTCACTAACTGAGAAGCTTGGAGACGTGCTTATGAAATTTCGCACAAACCCATATGCCTACACGGCTGATATTTCCAAAGCTTTCTTAAGAGTAGGACTACAAGAAATAGATAGAGATTATACTCGATTCTTGTGGCCTGAAAATCCACATGATCCTCAAAGTCCTGTGAAAACTTATCGTTTCAAATCAGTATTATTTGGTGCAACATCCTCTCCATTCTTATTAGAAGCTACTCTAAATACACATTTGAAGAAATCTGAAAGTCCCTTCAAAGAAATCTTAAAGAAAAGTTTCTATGTGGACAATCTTCAAGGTACTGTGAATAAAGAGGAGGATTTGAAATCCTTATACAGAGAAGCTAACAAGGAGATGAAAGAAGCAAATATGCCTCTAAGGATGTGGAATACAAATTCAAAGCAATTAAGGGAACTTATCAAAGAAGATTTCCCTGAAACTGAAATTCCTGATTGCAACAATATGCTGGGACTTAATTGGAACACACAGGAAGATACTTTGAGTCTCAAAAGGATAAACAATAAATCATGCAGTACACTCACTAAACGTAGTTTACTGTCAGAGGTATCACAATGTTTTGATCCTCTAGGACTCGTCTCACCAATTACCATAAAAGGTAAAATGCTTATGCAAGATGCATGGAAACTCAAAATTGGATGGGATGAGAACTTGCCTCTAGAAATGAGTCAAGCATGGGATGAAATATCCAGGGAGTTTAAGCAACTTCATCAAATTAAATTTCCCAGACAAATAGGTCAAGAGGGAAACAATTACACATTACATGTGTTCTGTGATGCGTCAACCAGAGGTTATGGCGCTGTAGCTTACATGAGTAATGCTGAAGGAAGTACACTAATTACTTCAAAGGCCAGGGTAGCACCCTTGAAGGTCAGAACAGTACCACAATTGGAACTGACAGCACTCTATGTAGGTACAAAATTAGCTGTCTATCTCAACAAAGTACTTGATCATCTCACTATTGAGAAAACCGTGATCTGGAGTGATAATGAAGCAGTTCTCCAGTGGTTAAGAAATAATAAGAGTAAGTTGGTCTATGTACAGAACAGAGTAGCAGAAATAAAAGAGATGCAGAGAGATTATCTCTTTCTCCACGTCTCTACCCAAGAGAATCCAGCTGACATGTTGTCACGTGGTGTCCCACTCAAGAAATTTGTGGATAATAAATTATGGCTCCACGGACCGAACTGGCTCTCTAATGAAAATAACTAGCCTCAGCAAAACGCTCACATTATGCCAGAAGAAACAGTCTGCTTGAACACAGCAGAAGTAAGTTGTGTAAATACTGCAGACACACCAGAAATAGTCATTGATGGATCTAAATACTCATCTTTGGGTAAACTCTTAAGAGTTACAGCTCTTGTCTTTAAATTCATTAAAGGAATAAAACCTGATTATGAATGTCTTGAACCCATTAAATACTGGGTGAAACTAATACAGTAAGACGTTTTCTCTACAGAATATAAATTTCTAGAAACACAAGATAAATCCCCAAAGAAACCTGTTATGATTAATTCTTTAGGACTTTATCTCGACTCAGAAAAGATTATAAGATGTCGAGGAAGAATTCATAATTCTTCACTACCTAAAGAATCCATACATCCAATATTGATCCCCAAGAATCATTGGCTAACAAAACTGATTGTGCAAAACGCCCACAGTAACGTGTTACATGGTGGGGTAGCTGACACACTTTGTCATATACGACAATCCTACTGGATACCTCAAGGTCGACAAAGTGTGAAAAAAACAAATAAAGGACTGTATTACTTGTCGTCACTACGATATGCGAGTATGTCAGTATCCAGGTCCACCTCCATATCCCTCTGAAAGAGTTTGTCATATCACTCCATTTGAGGTGACAGGTGTAGATTACACTGGACCAATAATTTTAACCAAAACAGTTGACAAAGTTCCCATCAAGGTGTACATCTGTTTGTTCACTTGTGCTACGACTAGAGCAGTACATCTAGAAGTAGCCACTGACATGTCTGCTGAAACTTTTATCAAATTATTCAGAAGGTTTGCAGCCAGAAGGGCGTGTCCCAGACTGATGATTTCAGATAATGCAACGAACTTTGTTGCTGGTGGTGCTTATATAAGCAAGATCTTTGATCAACCAGAGGTACAACAGATGCTGAATCAACGCAGTTGTCGTTGGAGATACATTCCTCCTAAATCTCCATGGCACGGCGGATTTTATGAAAGAATGATCGGCATTGTAAAACGTTGTTTAAGGAAGACTCTTCATCGTCAGAGAATAGACTTAGAAGAATTCAGTACAGTTGTGACTGAAATAGAAAATAGAGTCAACAACAGACCTCTAACTTATGTTACCGATGATCTGGACAATTTAGAAGTGTTAAGTCCATCTCATTTACTCCATGGCAGAAGGCTCGAACCTGTTCCTCCCATGAATGATAAAGAAATCGTAGAGGATCCTACTTATTTCGAACCTGAGCAACTTAGACGTAAATTCAAACATCTTAATAAAGTGATTGAACGCTGGGAGAAAATTTGGCGAGAAGACTATCTCACCTCATTGAGAGA
Source organism: Cherax quadricarinatus (assembly GCF_038502225.1). Classification (NCBI taxonomy): domain Eukaryota; kingdom Metazoa; phylum Arthropoda; class Malacostraca; order Decapoda; family Parastacidae; genus Cherax; species Cherax quadricarinatus. The sequence continues at coordinate 95,236 of NW_027195546.1, read as the reverse complement.
ACACTTCTATGGAGCTGGTGTTCCTGAAAATCATAAGTCCTTAAGACCTGGTGACATAGTGATTATCGACAATGATGGTCCGAGGTCTCAATGGCCACTTGGAAAAATTGTGACCATATATCCTGATGCAAATGGAATCATCAGGGCAGTTGATGTTTTAAACAAAGGTGTAGTGAAAATGCGGACAATAAACTAGTGCCGTTAGAATTACACAGTGTTGAAAACAAAATTAGTGATTCTCCAGAAACCACACAGACTAAAGCTGTTCAGAAAAGACAAGCAGCAGTGGTGGCGAGTGAGAAAATCAAATTAATGTTAAGTGATGAATAGTTCACCTGCAGCGAACCTCCGCCACCCCCCAGTGTGGAGAAATTTTCTCCAGGAGGGGGGTATCAGCCCCCTTCAGGCCTTTCAGTCCCTTCAGCCCCTTTCAGCCCTGAGGGGCCAAGCCCTCTCAGAAGGGGCGAGCGTCTTGTTTACTGCTACAGTGAGTAATTGATCACAGATGCTATGCGACGTAGTCAAGTGACCTCTGCTCCTTGCGGCGGTGTTGCAAAGTGTATTTTTATAAGAGACAGTACATTCTTACTTTAGCAGGACAATTAAGGAAAATCCTGCTCCCACTTTATTACCATAGTAAAGATAGTGTACATTGTTGTCTATGCTTAAGACAGCAAGAAACAAACATTCTGCTTTGCTTCATCGAGGAGGTGACAAGGATGCAAGGTACTAGGTCAGCATTTTTTTTTGTGTATTAGGGCAGTGACGGCTTGGGGCAGTGTGGCATCGCCAGACTATCTTTGACTCTAGTGGGAGTGACACTGACGCCAGGATAACTAGCAAAGAACACTGATCTGTGCGTTATTGTGAACAAAGTGTCTCAAACACAATAAACATAAGAGAAGTGTGATCAGCTTCTCTTGTGATACGTTGTGAACAATAAAGACAAATCTTGTGGAACATAGTGTACCAGTGTGCGTTTCCTAGACAATGGAAGACGTGGACATCCAAGGACACTTCAGCTTCTATTAAGTCACCGATATCTGTCGAAGGTGTTGAGAACACCATAGCTCACGTTACAAGAGCAAGGTATGTTACGAATTTCTTGTAGATTGGGGGACTGCGCAGTTCTTGAGTCGCAAGGAGTTTGTAATCAACCTATAGTCGGCAGTAAGGTGTGGACTTTTGAGTCCAAACAAGTACGTACATCGTCAGCCACCAGTGTATGAAATATGCTGACATAACACCCCCTAGGGGTAATTTATAACTTACAAATTATATCTCTTGACAGCCCATGTTGAGATGGTTTCGACAGCTTCTAGACCTCGTCTGCAGGGGCGGCTGTGTAGACGATTTGCTGTCATTTATCAGCTAAGTGTTTCCTATATTTATATATATAAATTACACATAGCTGGTAAGGCCAATATCTTCAACGCGATGTAATGGTAGACACTAGTCTCGCCAACAAGTGCGCTTAGCGTCATGGATAACATGGCCCCCACACAACACGTTTCAAACCCACTGCATGGGCACATGTAAGAGTCCACCAAGTTATGCATACCTGAGGTTTGGGGGAGAGAATGCGTCACTGAAGTTAGGACCAAGGTCGAAAAGTTGTGTGCCAGTTCATCAATAGAGGATGAAAGGGGGTCCTCACAATGGGCGGTAAGATGGGAGTATAAGTCCCAATCTGCTCGAGCAAATTGCCAATGAGGGCTACGAAACTGTCAGGCATAAGTAGTAGAAATAAGAAGGATGGGAAAGTGAGCACTATCGTGTAAATCTGGAAGAACAGACCATGCAGAATCAAGTGCAACGTGCGTGGAACAGATAGAAAGATCAATGCAGGAGAGAGACCAAGTATGAGAGTCAATATGGGTAGGAGCACCCGTGTTTAAAACATGAAGATGATGAGATACGAGAAGAGTCTCCAACTGATCACCACGAGAGTCACAGTGGGACTCTCCCCACAGGTGATGATGAGCATTAAAATCACCCAACAACAATATGGGCAGTGGTAGAAATTAAATTAAAAATGTGATATCAGAGATACAGAATGCATGTGAGGGAGAAAGATAAAGAGAGCAAACTGTAAACCATCAGTGTAAATAAATATGAGCTGCAGTATAATGCACAGCGCTGTATAGCTCTTGTGGCTTAGTGCTTCTTTTTTATTATAATAATAATGCAGTATAATGCAGTGGGGAACGAATAAAAACTTGTTGATTTGGTATATCAACGACTACAAGAAGTGCACTTTCATTAAATGATTCATCAGGCAAAGGATCGGAAGAATGGATCAGCAAGTAACCCAAAACGGGGCAAATGACAGCACAACGAATTTTGGGCTCTTGCAACACAGCACATACCTGGGACAACTGGGAAAGCAACAAGTGGAGTTCTCCTCGATTGCCTTTGAGGTTACGAATATTCCATTGTAAAAAAGACATTATGTACAGAAATAAAAATGACAACAGTAAGAAGCGATAAAGCCTATGGGCTTTGAGAATCAGTAAAGTTAATGTGTGGGACAATGGTGAGCATGTAAGTATAGAAGAATTAGAATATTGTTGAGGAATAGATTGTTGCATGGGTTGTGAAATAGAAGGGGTAGAAGGAGGCGCATTGGTGTCCATCAGGAGTGTCGTCTCTGCTATATAGCTGGAGACAGCATCTAATGTCTAAGTTGATAAGGAAACTGACAACGCTATGATGTCAGAGACAGGAGAAGCAGTGCAGGGGAAGGTCAGAGTAACTATGGAGGCAACCAAAGAGGTCTGAGGAGGGTGGGGAGTATGAGCCTGGAGTATGATGCACTGGCTGAGAGAGAAGAGTCCTGCAGTGTAACAGGAGAGGAAGGAGGTTGGAGGGCAACCATGGAAGAAGACGGGGAGAGAAGAGGGGAAGAGGGAACTATGCTAGGGGGAGGGTGAACCTTCACCTTTGTTTGAGAGCTGGAAAGGGGTTGAGAATTAGTCTCTGAGGTAGAGCAGACTGGGAAGTAAGTGAGCAAGATGAAGTAGAAGTAGAAAGTGGTGCAGAGGTAGGAGTGTCAGAGGATAAAACTGCAAAAGCATTAGAAACTAGGGTGACTCCAGAAGACATGGATGCAGAGGGATTGGGAGGTGGGAGGACTGTCGAGGTTGTAGGTCTGCAGGCTACTCAACCATACGGGACATGAGGAAGTTTTCCTTGAAGGCGGAGCTGAGGGACTGCCATAGGCTCGCGCTCTTTAAGGTAACGGATTTCTCGTTCATTACGATAGACCTGGCACCAGCGGGAAAAGGAAGGATGAGGTTCCTTGCAATTGAGACAAGAGGGGGGTAGACTACAAGATGTATTGGAATGATCTGCCGCACTGCAGATCGGGCATTCTGCTGCAGATCTGCAGTGTTCAGCAGGGTGCCCAAAACACCAGTAATTATGACACTGTTGGGGGTGGGAACTACTTGACTGACCTCTAAACGATGGGCCTCAATATAGACAGAGGACTGAAGTTCATGGCAGTCGAAGGTTAAATGAGTGATGTTACTAGGAAATCGCCTTCGCCCATGAGCGGGCAGGATGTATGTATCTACCTTTAAAATAGGGAGGTTTTGAAGGACTAATTGTTCTAAAATATCATCGCTGCAAGACAAAACATCACTCTGCCACCCTGTGGTATTTGGTGAGACCACAGTACCACTGCAAGAATTAAGAATAGGTTGCTTACGAACGGTGACTGGTATGTTATCTATGGAAGTGATGCATGAGAGAGCATGAGCTTGCTCTGAATTCTGTTCAGTTATGACATGCACCAGCTTCGAAGAGCGTGGAAAGATATATTTTGGCCAACGTGCCTTAAAAGAGTTTTACCAATTCCATGATCAGACAGGTAATCCGTTTGAGACATCATCTGTAAAGAAAAGAATTTTGTTCAGTGCACACTTGTTAGCCCGGTATGCAAAGGTAGTGAGTGTCCTGTAGGTCAGGTCGTTTTTGAGCAATCATAGATGAACTGTCATCAGTAGGTTGTCTTTGATGTTTAGGAGTAGTACCGTGAGGGGTCTGACCCCAGGGAGGTGGGCGATCTGAAAACCCTCGCACCATATTCAGGGAAGCTGAATACATTGTGAAAGGCGTGCTAGAAGAAGTGACATAAACAGAAACAAGTGATGCTGCAGCACCTGAAGCAGGTGATGAAGTGTCACCGGCAGAAGGTATGGAGGTATGAGAAGAGTCGAGAGAATGGACCGATAACGAAGCTGGGTCAGATAAGTGTGAGATCAGAATGGGGCCTGGGAGGCAGAAGGGGTTCACTGGACGAAGACTCCATAATAATACGTGCATCTTCTGTGATATCTCCTTTCTTGTTATTTTAAGAAAAAAAAGAAAGAAGGAAAGAAGAAAAAAAGGGACATTGGAGGGACAGTCACTGCTCGGAGGCATAAGAACATAAGAAAGAAGGAACACTGCAACAGGCCTACTGGCCTATGTGAGGTAGCCCTAATTCTCCCACTGGCTTAAGCCAATGCCTTGACCTAGTGAAGTCAGACACGTCACTTAAGGGAGGAGCAGTGCATCCGACCTAGTAGCACAAGCTAGTCAGGTCCAACTCACACCCACCCACACCCACTCACATATTTACCTAACCTATTTTTAAAACTACACAACGTCTTATCTTCTATGACGGTACTCGGGAGTTTATTCCACTCATCCACAAATCTTTTACCAAACCAGTGCTTTCCTATATCCTTCTTGAATCTGAATTTTTCCAACTTGAAACCATTGCTGTGAGTCCTGTCTTGGCTGGAAATTTTCAGCACGCTATTTGCATCCCTTTTATTTATTCCTGTTTTCCATTTATACACCTCAATCATATTCCACCTAATTCTACACCTTTCTAGAGAGTGCCGATTCAGGCTCTCAGTCTATCCTCATAGGGAACATTTCTGATACATGGGATCATCTTTGTCATCCTCCTTTGTACGTTTTCCAGTGCATTTATATCCATTCTGTATACGGTGATGAAAACTGCGCAGCATAATCTAAATGAGGCCTAACAAAAGATATATAGAGTTGAAGAACAGCATGAGGACTCCTGTTATTTATATTTCTTGCTCGAAGCCAAGGATTCTGTTAGCTTCATTGCAAGCACTAATACACTGTTGTCTAGGTTTTAGATTACTACTAACCAAAACTCCTAAATCCTTTTTGCAGTCCGTAATATTAAGATCTACATTATTTAGTTTATATGTTGCATGATTATTTTCCTGTTCAATATTTAGAACTTTGCATTTGTCTATATTAAACTGCATCTGCCACTTCTCCACTGCATCAGTCTATTCAAATCATCCTGGAGTACTCTAACATCCTCATTAGAATGAATTGGACAGCCTATTTCGGTGTCATCAGGAAATTTGCTTATGTCGCTATTTTTTCCCACATCTATGTCGTTTATGTAGACTGTGAACAACAAGGGGCCCAACACTTACCCCTATGGAACACCGCTTGTGACGTGCCCCCATTCCGATTTCTCCCCATTTATGCAAAGTCTCTGCTGCCTATTCGTCAACTATGCCTCAACCCAGGAAAAAATTTCTCCTCTTATTCCATGTGCCTTAAGTTTCCTCAATAGCCTCTGATTTGGAACTCTATCGAAAGCCTTAATGAAGTCCATATACACAATGTCATATTCAATACCATGATCTATTTCCTCAAACACCTTAGTGAAGAAAGTTAGTAAATTCGTAAGACAGGAATGCCTCTTTGTAAAACCGTGCTGAGATACATTAATCAATTTAAGCCTTTCGAGATGGCTAGAAATTGCTTCGGCAATTACTGATTCCATAAATTTTCCCATTATAGAGGTAAGGCTTATTGGTCTATAGTTCAAAGCTAAGGACCTGTCACCTGCCTTGTAAACAGGTATTACATTTGCCATTTTCCACTTGTCAGGCACTATGCCAAAGGTATGCTAAGTTCCTCTTTACAACAGTTCGTCAGAGCCTAGTGATTTGTTAGCTTTTAATTTCTTTATTTGTCTGAGGACTATATCACTAGTTACCCCAATCGTGCATAGTTTAGTATTGTCCTCTTCTACATAATCTATTATTTCTGGAATTTCGCTAGTATCTTCCTGAGTAAAAGCTGAGAGGAAGTAAGAATTGAAAATTTCACACATTTCCTTATCACTATCAGTGATCTGACCTGAGTTACTCTTAAGTGGGCCTATCTTGTCCCTAATCTTACTTCTGCATTCCTGAAAGAACCCTTTTGGGTTAGTCTTTGAATCCCTTGCGACCTTAGCCTCATAATCCCTTTTTGCTTTCCTTATACTTTTTTTTATTTCTCTCTTTAATTGAATATATTGATTTCTTTATCTGCCCATCCCCTCTTTTGATACGCCTATATATGTCTCTCTTTTGACCAATGGGATGTTTTAATCTATTGTTCATCCATTTGGGATCATTTTTGTTAGATCTAATTTCCCTACTCAGAACAAAAGTTGTCTGGGCAGCTAGAACTATGCTCTGAAAAACGTCATATTGGCAACCAAGATCACCTACCTGACCCATATTCACGACATCCCAATTTAGCCCACCCAGGTAATTTTTCAGTCCCATGAAATCAGTCAACCGAAAGTCTGGGACAAAGATTTGATTACAGTTATTCAGGTAACTCCATGATATATTGAAACTAAGTGATTTGTGATCACTTTCCCCAAGCTTATCATTAACCTCAAGATTATTAATTAGTGATTCTTTGTTGGCAAAAACCAAGTCAAGCAGATTGTTTCCTCTAGTTGGTTCTGTCACAAACTGTTTTAAAAAGCATTCCTGAACCGTGCCAAGAAAGTCACTAGACTCAAGATTCCCTGTCACATTGTTCCAATCAATCTGTCAAAAGTTAAAATCTCCATTAACACAATATTTTCATATCTAGATGCCTTATGAATTTCGTCCCATAGCAGCTTACTGCACTCCCTATCAAGGTTTGGGGACCTATAAATCACACCCAAAATTAACTTTTCACGACCCTCGAGAAACTGTAGCCAAACAGATTCTGTGTTCGATGTTTCTAATCTTATATCTTGTCTAACACAGCAATTTATATTATCTCTGACATACGTCACCACTCCACCACCCTTCCTGTTGACCCTATCAGTGTGGAATAGTTTATAACCCTGTATGTTGCATTCAGAGGGCATTTCTCGATATTTCAAGTTGAACCAGGTGTCTGTTATAACAATAATATCTATATTACCTGCACTTGCAAGTAATCTTAGCTCATCTATCTTATTTCTTAGACTCCTACTATGGAGGGGCTGAAAGCTCCTCCCATCATCCGAGAGGGCCTCGAGCCCAACGGTGGTGAAGATGCAGCATGGAACCCATGCCAAACCCTTCCTTTCATGCTAGTAAACCAGTGTCCAGGATAGCAGCCTCACATCTACCGAGCTACCTTAGTGGGCAAAACAAAGGGCCACAAAGCATGCCCCCTTCGGCCGCCACCTCCCTGAACCGACAGGCAGCTTCCTGAGATACATCCATTACCCGAAGGGCACCCTCAGATAATTCAGATTCTACGGCAAACACACACCACTCCCGAGGGACCTCACAGAGTGGGACAAAGCCCGGCATGCCACCTCCTACCTAGAAACTGTAATGCCAGAGGGAAGAATCCAAGAGGCAACAAACGGGACAGGAAACAAGGGGAGGGTGGGGAGAAGGGAGGAAAGAGGACAAAAAGGGGAGTATGGGAGGGTGGGGTTGTTAAGGGAGGATTGGGGGATAATTAGGTTTTGCCGGAGAAAGAAGACCAAGAAGTCCAATTCCTCAAACTGATAGCATCTTTTCTGCTGCAAGGAGTCCCCCTTAAAGAGGACTGGAAGGCCTCAGTCGGATGACCAACAGCTCCAGCTGTGGGTCATCATATGACTAAGACCGGCATCAGGAAACATTTGTCTTGTTTCTTTACCTAATCTGACATCATTGCTGTTCTCAATTATCCCTCTAATCCTGAGGTGTAAGTCGCTGTCGCTCCTGACTCGTGATGTTTCACATTTGTACATTACTTATTACTTATTCTCCTATTAGTAAAAGGTTCTTTGTTATTTATGAATAGATTGTTATGATTGTGTCGGACTTTATTCAGGAATCACGGTTTTACAATCCTACATAGAGGAATCTGTAATACTCTTGACAGTTTATGTTTTATTTTTAAATAAAAGTTAAACATAAGATTAAGAATTTTGTGGATATACTATTGCCCTTTTATCCTCTTTTTCACTTACAGGATACAGGTACATTAAGTTGATGAATTTCTAATTACTCTAGCACCTTCTTAAGTATGATCTAAGGGAATATATATATATATTGATATATATATATATATATATATATATATATATATAGATATATCAGTTTTATATATAGGATGGGGTCCACCTCTGGTGTAAATTGTGGGACCTTGCATAGCCTCGGAGAAGTGGATAAAAAGGCTTCAAGGAAGAATATTTGGATTTCTTCCTGAAGCCGTTTGAATATTCCACTTCCCCTACCACCCCATCTTTTCATATATATTTTTTTTTTACCAATAGGAATATTTTATTACATAATATGGTACAGAAGATTTAAGAGATACATTGTTGATATAAAGGTGGCATATACGGTACATGTTGTTACGTGTGTATCACCGATTATAAGGCGAAAATCTCATCCAGCTCCTCAGAGCTGGGGCGTGTGCCCAAAATACAGCAGGCATTACCCCTTTGAACAGCCGCACTGAGCCGCTGGAACAGAAAACTAGCTGCCCTGGGATCCCTAGTTACCCTGATGAGTCTTTTTCCCAGCTCCTTAAGGAATTTAGATGCACTCTTTCCCCATGAGCCAAGGGTCTCTGAGCCTATGGGAACAAACATATAATGATGGGCAAGTTCTCCATATTTTCTAGACTTTTGGGACTCCCTGAAGCTGGCAGCTGCCCCTCCTTCCTCCCTGGTGTATTGGAGATAGGTATCAGCCAAGGTAGATGCACATGTATAGTCCCACACCACCTGCTTCCCATCTGTCCAGGCTTGAAGGGTGATACCATCTGGACGCTTCTGGCTGCCATCAGATCTGCATAGTTGGGGTGGCTCCCTTACTGCTGGGCATCCAGCTGTTGTGAGGCTCCTCTTGATAATGTTATTAACCTCCTCATGTCTTGCAATCTTTCCCTCGGATTTACGGCACACAAGACCATGGTACCCGAATCGGTCTGCTGCTTCACTGCCACAAATACACCTGTGTTCGGCGAGAATAGGGGCGGCAAGTCGAAGGGCAACACCGATGCGGATGGTCTGTGGGTCGAGGCGTGTGCCAAGGCTGGAGTTGGGAACAGCCAACAGAAAGTCCCCAGCATGAGGGGCTCTCACTGCCAGGAGGCGGGCTCTATCCTTCCCTGACACACTCTGAAGCATTGTTGAGGCTATATTTTCCACTATTGGACCATCCCAGTGCGATTGTTTGTAGTTGTTGGGGGGAGCAGGTCTGGTTTCAGAGCCCGTTAGATTATCCCAGATCATTGCTCCGTCAATGAATTTTTGGTCCTGGACTCCAATCTTGTCCCTAAGATGTTCAGGGAGAATCGCTGCTACAAGCTCTCTGGATGCAATACACGAGGACAGAAAAGCAGGTAACGCAATCTGTGATGACTTGCGGACACCAATGCCTCCTAGTCTGACTGGAAGTGTAGCTTGGTTCCACTGCCCCTCTTCTAGAGTAAGGTTAAGTACTTTCGTAAAAATCTGCCTCAGAATACTGTCATATTCGTGCAGTATAGGGTTATCATATGAAGGTGCACATCTTAGGAAATATGTCAACCTGGGCAGACTCAAGCACTTTGTGAGAAGGTACAAGGCATCGTGGGTGTCCAGATTGCCTATTCGTTGTTCCATTCTCCTTAACTCTTCCAATTTCTTCCTGAGAATTGTGTCAATGGCATTGCTTCCCAGAGGTGCTCCTAGCAAGACACTATTTGTGGGGGCAATGACTGCTGCTCCTGGTAGTTTTGATCTCACTGCATTTATCACTTGTTGACTGACTGAGATGATTTCACATTTGGATGGATTCAGGATGAGACCCATTTCCTGTCCCCGTGTCATTACCTGTGTAAGGTCATGTAGGAGGGACTCCTTTGTACCTGCTAGTGTGCCATCATCTAGGAACCAGATGTTTAGCTCGCTGGTCAGTCTGACTGTGATTTCCCTAACTGCTATACAGAAGAGAAATGGTGCAAGAGGATCTCCTTGTTGGACACCCTCCGATGATGTGATTTCATGCTCTCCAAAGAGAAGCATTGATTCCTTGCTATACCCAGCTGAAACAAAAGGGAAGAGACCAGGGAAATGTTCTTGTACTGCTGCTAATACCACGTCTCTTTTCAGGAGATTGAACGCATTCTTGAAATCTAATTTTACCACTGCATTGTCCTCAGGCAGGTTGTTGATATACGCCCTTGTTGCATGAACCGCTGCTTCACTTCCTTGAGAGACCCCAAAGCCAAGCTGGTTTGGTTGAAGCATCATGGCTGCCTGTGCACGAATACTTCGGACAGCAGCTTTGGATACGAGGCGGCGTAAGGTGTTGCCTACTGCAATTGGCCGAATTCCTCCATCCTTCTTTTTAAGTGCACAAAGTGTTGCACCAAAAAAGAAAGGTCTAATTTCATCAGGAATCAGACCAGCCAAGGAATTGTTGACGAACCTTGTGATCTCTGAAAGCAGTGTCTCTGCAATTTCCCCAATAACTGGATTAACCATTTCCTTTAAATGCTGTGGCCTTATTCCAGTGTAACCCCCAGCAGAGCCAGATGGGAACGACATTATTGCTTTGTAAATGTCTGAGTCTTCCACTATCAATGGTTCCATAGTGGGGACAGAGGTGTTGGAACTGTTGGTGCCACTGGTTTCCCTGGCAGGGTGCTTTCCTCTAAGTGCTTCAGCCGTGTCAGCATCCCTGGGAGCAACTGTATCTTCACTGGTAATAATTCTTATTGCCCCCACTGTGTTGCCCTCTTCAATTTTCTTGCTCACCTGGACTCTGACTTTTTCACTGTCAGTAGAGTGAGTAGGGGTTCTGCCTCTCCCTTTTTTGTGTTGACGGGGAAGGCGAATGAGGTTATCAACTCTAGGAAAATCTCTTAAGGATTTAATTATCATTGAGGCTAGCCTCTTTCCCCTTCTTTCCGGCACAGCTAAGCAGACATTGCCAAAAAGTAGCAAGTTGTGCCATGCCTTGATGGTTGGTGGAGCATTTAAGATAGTGGAACCATCGTTTACTTTTTTCAGGAGGTCTGTAAGTTTCCCAGCTGCGTGTGGACGGGCTGCTTTGGGAATATGTGTGAGTGTCCTGGTACCTGTTGCTTTAATTGCTTCCAAGAGATTGTCTGATGTGATGAAATCTGTTGGAGAGGGTTCAGGTGCCTGAGGTGGCTCTGGATCATCACTTTCCACAGGAGGACATCCTGAACCAGGGCAACTACCGTGTTTGCGGAGGAAACCATTCGAGTTGAGACAACGAAGCTGTAAGCATGACCGACACTTGCCTCTCCTAGTATTGCCAACCGTGCCATTTCCCTGGCTGCTTGCTTCCTCCTGGTTGGCATCCATCTGCTAGACTAGACAATAGGAGTGGAATATGACATGCTGGGTGGGTATGGTGCGTGGAAGGTAGTGAACTTGACCGTGGTGGCCTGGTGGAGTTTGAGGGGCTAGGAGGGGAAGGGAAAAACTTCCCCTGGGAATTAGGTGGGGGAGGCGCAGGTTGAGTGGGGTTATCCCGGGAAGTACAATACACATGGACTTGCCCACTATATATTGTTCACACTGTCTTACAATACACATAACTTTATTTGTTTCCCATGTACACTATGAACAATGTGGGTATGGGCACTGCTGAACCAATGTGTTCACTCACCATCTAGTTACACATCCCGCCTCTTCCACCCACCCCCGTGACGTGGGGGTGGATGCACTGACTGGTCACTCCCTCGTTAACATTAATTTCACATTGTTTTTCCATAACATATGCCTCTAAATAGTCCATGCATCGACACAATCATTTCCAAGTTAACTGGAAGCATGGTGCATGGTGCTGGATATACATGCTTTTATAAGAGCTTTTCGAGGTTTATATGTACGATAATCTTGGCCGGTACTCATACACAGTGTAGGCCTTGTACTCACCCCTCCACTGGCCGTCTTCCTCAGGGTGGCCCGATAAATATATAAATATATCATATCATTCACTCCATCACTGTCTTGCCAGAAGGGTGCCGATTTACACTACAGTCTTTGCTTTACAACAGTTTTTAAACTGCAACATTAACACCCCTCCTTCAGAGTGCAGGCACTGTACTTCCCATCTCCAGGACTCAAGTCCGGCCTGCCGGTTTCCCTGAACCCCTTCATAAATGTTACTTTGCTCACACTCCAACAGCACGTCAAGTATTAAAAACCATTTGTCTCCATTCACTCCTATCAAACACGCTCACGCATACCTGCTGGAAGTCCAAGCCCCTCGCACACAAAACCTCCTTTACCCCCCCCTCCAACCTTTCCTAGGCCGACCCCTACCCCGCCTTCCTTCCACTACAGACTGATACACTCTTGAAGTCATTCTGTTTCGCTCCATTCTCTCTACATGTCCGAACCACCTCAACAACCCTTCCTCAGCCCTCTGGACAACAGTTTTGGTAATCCCGCACCTCCTCCTAACTTCCAAACTACGAATTCTCTGCATTATATTCACACCACACATTGCCCTCAGACATGATATCTCCACTGCCTCCAGCCTTCTCCTCGCTGCAACATTCATCACCCATGCTTCACACCCATATAAGAGCGTTGGTAAAACTATACTCTCATACATTCCCCTCTTTGCCTCCAAGGACAAAGTTCTTTGTCTCCACAGACTCCTAAGTGCACCACTCACTCTTTTTCCCTCATCAATTCTATGATTCACCTCATCTTTCATAGACCCATCCGCTGACACGTCCACTCCCAAATATCTGAATACATTCACCTCCTCCATACTCTCTCCCTCCAATCTGATATTCAATCTTTCATCACCTAATCTTTTTGTTATCCTCATAACCTTACTCTTTCCTGTATTCACCTTTAATTTTCTTCTTTTGCACACCCTACCAAATTCATCCACCAATCTCTGCAACTTCTCTTCAGAATCTCCCAAGAGCACAGTGTCATCAGCAAAGAGCAGCTGTGACAACTCCCACTTTGTGTGTGATTCTTTATCTTTTAACTCCACGCCTCTTGTCAAGACCCTCGCATTTACTTCTCTTACAACCCCATCTATAAATATATTAAACAACCACGGTGACATCACACATCCTTGTCTAAGGCCTACTTTTACTGGGAAATAATTTCCCTCTTTCCTACATACTCTAACTTGAGCCTCACTATCCTCGTAAAAACTCTTCACTGCTTTCAGTAACCTACCTCCTACACCATACACTTGCAACATCTGCCACATTGCCCCCCTATCCACCCTGTCATACGCCTTTTCCAAATCCATAAATGCCACAAAGACCTCTTTAGCCTTATCTAAATACTGTTCACTTATATGTTTCACTGTAAACACCTGGTCCACACACCCCCTACCTTTCCTAAAGCCTCCTTGTTCATCTGCTATCCTATTCTCCGTCTTACTCTTAATTCTTTCAATAATAACTCTACCATACACTTTACCAGGTATACTCAGCAGACTTATCCCCCTATAATTTTTGCACTCTCTTTTATCCCCTTTGCCTTTATACAAAGGAACTATGCATGCTCTCTGCCAATCCCTAGGTACCTTACCCTCTTCCATACATTTATTAAATAATTGCACCAACCACTCCAAAACTATATCCCCACCTGCTTTTAACATTTCTATCTTTATCCCATCAATCCCGGCTGCCTTACCCCCTTTCATTTTACCTACTGCCTCACGAACTTCCCCCACACTCACAACTGGCTCTTCCTCACTCCTACAAGATGTTATTCCTCCTTGCCCTATACACGAAATCACAGCTTCCCTATCTTCATCAACATTTAACAATTCCTCAAAATATTCCCTCCATCTTCCCAATACCTCTAACTCTCCATTTAATAACTCTCCTCTCCTATTTTTAACTGACAAATCCATTTGTTCTCTAGGCTTTCTTAACTTGTTAATCTCACTCCAAAACTTTTTCTTATTTTCAACAAAATTTGTTGATAACATCTCACCCACTCTCTCATTTGCTCTCTTTTTACATTGCTTCACCACTCTCTTAACCTCTCTCTTTTTCTCCATATACTCTTCCCTCCTTGCATCACTTCTACTTTGTAAAAACTTCTCATATGCTAACTTTTTCTCCCTTACTACTCTCTTTACATCATCATTCCACCAATCGCTCCTCTTCCCTCCCGCACCCACTTTCCTGTAACCACAAACTTCTGCTGAACACTCTAACACTACATTTTTAAACCTACCCCATACCTCTTCGACCCCATTGCCTATGCTCTCATTAGCCCATCTATCCTCCAATAGCTGTTTATATCTTACCCTAACTGCCTCCTCTTTTAGTTTATAAACCTTCACCTCTCTCTTCCCTGATGCTTCTATTCTCCTTGTATCCCATCTACCTTTTACTCTCAGTGTAGCTACAACTAGAAAGTGATCTGATATATCTGTGGCCCCTCTATAAACATGTACATCCTGAAGTCTACTCAACAGTCTTTTATCTACCAATACATAATCCAACAAACTACTGTCATTTCGCCCTACATCATATCTTGTATACTTATTTATCCTCTTTTTCTTAAAATATGTATTACCTATAACTAAACCCCTTTCTATACAAAGTTCAATCAAAGGGCTCCCATTATCATTTACACCTGGCACCCCAAACTTACCTACCACACCCTCTCTAAAAGTTTCTCCTACTTTAGCATTCAGGTCCCCTACCACAATTACTCTCTCACTTGGTTCAAAGGCTCCTATACATTCACTTAACATCTCCCAAAATCTCTCTCTCTCCTCTGCATTCCTCTCTTCTCCAGGTGCATACACGCTTATTATGACCCACTTCTCGCATCCAACCTTTACTTTAATCCACATAATTCTTGAATTTACACATTCATATTCTCTTTTCTCCTTCCATAACTGATCATTTAACATTACTGCTACCCCTTCCTTTGCTCTAACTCTCTCAGATACTCCAGATTTAATCCCATTTATTTCCCCCCACTGAAACTCTCCTACCCCCTTCAGCTTTGTTTCGCTTAGGGCCAGGACATCCAACTTCTTTTCATTCATAACATCAGCAATCATCTGTTTCTTGTCATCCGCACTACATCCACGCACATTTAAGCATCCCAGTTTTATAAAGTTTTTCTTCTTCTCTTTTTTAGTAAGTGTCTACAGGAGAAGGGGTTACTAGCCCATTGCTCCCGGCATTTTAGTCGCCTCATACGACACGCATGGCTTACGGAGGAAAGATTCTTTTCCACTTCCCCATGGACAATAGAAGAAATAAAGAAGAACAAGAGCTATTTAGAAAAAGGAGAAAAACCTAGATGTATGTATATATATATGCATGTGCGTGTCTGTGAAGTGTGACGGTTAAATATTTCTGTGATACAATTATGAGAAACATTTAAGATATACAATTTATAAGATAAAATTATTCAGTATTTATTTGGTTGTGGGTGAGTAAGTGATTTTTGAGAAGAGACTTGAATTAATAAACAGATAATATTTCTTTTATATTCATTGGTAATGAATTTCAGATTTTAGGGCCTTTTATGTGCATTGAGTTTTTGCATAGCGTGAGATGGACACGAGGAACATCAAAGAGTGATCTGTGCCTTGTGTTATGGTCATGTGTTCTGTTGAGGTTGGTAAGGAGACGTTTGAGGGGTGGGTGTATGTAGTAGGTGCAGTAATAAGTATGGATGTTTTGTATGGTGAGTAGGTTTAGAGTTTTGAATATTGATGGAGTGTGCTGCCTGTAGTGGGAATTTGTTATCATTCTGACTGCAGTCTTTTGTTGGGTAATTAAGGGTCTGAGATGGTTTATTGTTGTTGAGCCCCATGCACAAATTCCATAGGTGAGATAGGGGTAAATAAGTGAGTGATATAGGGCCAGGGGGGCTGACTGTGGAACATAGTACCGTATCTTCGATAGTATGCCAACGGTCTTGGAAATTTTCTTGGAAATTTGTTGTATATGTGTATGAAATTTGAGTCTATTATCAAGGTGGATTCCTAAAATTTTCCCTCTGTGAATTTTGTGATAGGTGATCCGTTTATCATTATGTTAAGAGGGACATCTGTAGCTCTGTTACCAAACTGAATAAAGTAGGTTTTGTCAATGTTTAGAGTAAGTTTGTTAGTACTCATCCAGGTAGATATTTTCTGTAATTCAGTATTTATAGTATTGGCTAGCGTGACTGGGCTCGGGTGAGAGAAGACGTATGTAGTGTCATCTGCAAATAGTGTGGGTTTGAGTAGTTGCAATGCATTTGGTAGGTCATTTATGTATATGAGAAAGAGTAGAGGGCCTAGGACACTTCCCTGTGGGACACCAACTGTAATTGGCTGTGCGGAAGAATTTACCCCGTTTGTGTAAACATATTGGCTTCTGTTGCTGAGGTAAGACTTGAGGTAGTTGAGGGAGTGCCCTCTTATACCATAGTGTGACAATTTTATATGGAGCAAGTCATGGTCAACTGTATCAAAAGCTTTACGTAAGTCAATAAAGATCCCCAGTGGGACTTCCTTTTTCTCTGTTGCAGTGTATATATATATATATATATATATATATATATATATATATATATATATATATATATATATATATATATATATATATATATATATATATATATATATATATAACAACACTCCGACTAGCCGAGGATTCGAACTCATATTGTTTTGCCCCTTCTTATGGTGAGCGAAAATCACACATGGCCCCACAGGACCATGCAATCCTACAAGAATATAGCACCCAGCAGAGCTAGGTGTTTTACCTTGATCCGAGGACATACTGTGGTGTGGGTGCCTTTTATTTAATTTCATTCTGATCCCCATTTGGTGTTATAGCCTTCACAAGCAGTATTTTATTTTATTGTAACCACGAATGAATGCTACTGAAACAATAACAGCACTGTGACTAGCCGAGGATTCCAACCCATGTCGTTTTGGCCTGCCTCATAGTGAGCAAAAATCACATGACACTCTTGCATGGTCCTGTGGGTTAGAGATTCATGTATTTTTCACTCACCACTTAGCTCTGCTGGGTGCTTGATTCTTGTAGGATTGCATGGCCCAGTGGGTTAGAGCATTACATGATTTTCGCTCACCATTAGGCAGGCCAAAACTACATGGGTTTCAATTCTCGACTAGTCACAGTGTTGTTATTAATTCAATACCACTCGTTTATGGTTACAATAATATAAAATACTGCTCGTGAACACTAGAACACCAAAGGGGGATTAGAATGAAATTAGCTCAGAGTCACCCTCACCACCATATATCTTCGGATCAAGATAAAACACCTAGCTCTGCTGGTTGCTTGATTCTTGTAGGATTGCGTGGTCCTGTGGGTTAGAGTGTTATGTGATTTTCGCTCGCCATGGTGTAGCCCAAAACGACATGGGTTCAAGTAGGTCTGGCAAATTGTGATCGTTGTACATATGACTCACAATTGAGGACGCACGTACAATTCGAAGTGCTCCTATTGTGGACTAAGCTGAAAAGTTGGCAGCCAGATGGACAACTTCCTTACTTGTGGCTTGACAAAAGGTCACATGACAGGCATCCTCCTGTAAGGAAAAAGGCTTTGAATATTCTGGAAACAGCAATATGGGAGCTGCACACAGCAGTCTTTTAATTTCATTAAAGGCCTCTTTTCTAGGAGACTAAATGAACTTTCTTTAGAGTTGGTAAGGGAGGTTACAAGGGCCACAATATCAGAGAAATTATTGCAGAACAATCAATAAAATCTTATTATACCAACAATCTTTGAAGGGAAATTATTTCTTCGGATTTGGGCACCACTTTACCTGTTGCGATTTCATGACCTAAAAATGTTATTCTTGATTGGTCAAATGATGTCTTGCTGAAGTTTACCAATATGTTCGTTCCAAGTATCACAAACCACAATTAAATCGCCCAGGTAAGTCTCAGTGCCTACAAGCTCTTCTATAACATGACGAATCTTCTGGAAAGTGGCTGGCGAGCTCCTAATGCCAAACTGGCTGAGAGTATATTGAAAATATTTTCCTGGAATCACAAAGGCAGAAACTCTTTGGCCTTGTAAGTTAAGGGAACTTGATAGTGCCCTTTGAAGAAGTAAAATTTTAAGACAAAATTGACCATATCTACGAAATCCATTACGTCACCCTTACGGGGCAGAGAATAAGCATCTGGCACTGTGACTTCATTTACGTTGCAATAATATGTACACATCTGTACTCCTTGAATCAGTTTTTTTTTTTTTCACAAGGATGCAAGGCGAGGCCCACTGACGTGAAGACTGTTCCACCGACCCACGTTCTAGTAGAAAATTTACCTATTGATGAAATAGCTTCTGCTTTTCTGGCTTAGCTGTGTAGGGAGACAGTTTAGTAGGTTTATCAGAATTCACATTTACGTTTGTAAACAATGACTGCACATTTTCGTAAAATATCCAAAATTATGATCCGGTCATATGGGCTTCTGTAAGCCCTGACAGAAAAAGGGTTGGGGTTCTGAAGTAGAGCCGAGTTAGTAAGTCGTGTTTGAACCTCTGGAACTTTATGCAAAGAGAATCGTCGTCAGAGTCTGTAGGTCTGTACGAGCAGATGAGTCAAAGAATTGTTTAAACCGATTTGTGTTGTAGATTTTTACCCATTTCAGGTTTGTTGGGTGGCACTGCTACATAATTAAGGTTCAAATTTTTTGGAACACCTGCATATGGCCAGAAAATCTTGCCTTTAAGGTGTGACCAGGTTCCAGTTTCTGGATCAACACTTTTTCTCCCTTCTTAAATGAATGGAATTTGGATGGGATGCATTGTCACAACTCAGTTCACAGACCGGGCCGCGGGGGCATTGACCACTGAAACCCTCCCCAGGTACTCTCCAGGTAATTTCATGGTGTCTTGGACTTTCTTAAGGCTTTCGTTAATTATCTGATATACTAGGTGTAGTCTTGGTTTTGGATCGTATTCAGTCTTCATAGAATCTTCTCCTAGCCATTCATTCTTAAGTGCTTCCAGAGATCCCCTTACTCAATGACCATACATCAATTTGAACAGACTGTACACAGAGGTAAAGATTTTTCCCAGTCTGTAGGAAAATGCAAACAATGGTTTTCAAAGTTTGGTGGAACCTTTCTAACGCTCCTTGAAATTGAGACTGATAGGGTGAGGAAAGATTTTGTCTAATCAGCTCAACACTTCTCTAAATGCTTTAGCAGTAAAGTTAGTATCTTGATCACTTTGAATGTTCTGTGGAATTCCTAATTTGGATAGAAATCTAATGAGGGCTTAAAAAAATGCCTAAATATTAATACTACGTATGAACACTGCCTCAGGATATCTGGTCACTTTATTACCTCATTTGTCCGTAAGTAAAGGTCTCGCACAGTTTTTGATCAAGTCTGCAAAAGCTTCTCCATCAAATGGTATGGGACAGTGTGACACAGGTTTGATGTAATGTCCGGTTTTCTCCACTTGCTGACATTCACGGCAGGACTTTATTTAGCTTCAGACGTCTCGTTTTAAATCTGGCTAATCAAAATGTTTACTAATATAACAGATAGTCTTAGTTACAGCCAAATATCCCCCATGGGTAAATTATTGGCAACCCTCAAAACCTGGAACTTAAACTTTTCGGGCACAACTAACCTATCAGATGTGGACATCCCCTTACCTCCTTACCAGTAGGTTTGCTTATTAAAGTACCCCTTTTAAAAGTTTATAGTGTATTTAGTAGGAGACACAGCGTCTGCTTCAGAAACCGCCAGTTCTACAGCTCTTCCTTGAAGATCGTTCCGTCCAGCAGAGAGTCGGAAGCATCTGGCAATCCTTCTTCCCAGGTACAGGAAGGCTTAGCGAAGGTGCTTTCATTTTATTTTCGAGGCCTTGGCCAGATGCCAAAGTAAAATAACGTGTCCATCCCAACCGTTGAGTCTCCCGGGTAAGATCAGCATTTTTACCTGACTTTTCCTAGGTCATTGCCCGAGTTATGGCCATAACTGGAGCAGGAGCAGAGCTTTCCTTATTCACTATAAGCTGGGGACAGGATCTGAAATACATTATATCGTTATCAAATAAAAGTAGTGCCTCTTTCACTCAATACGCCTACAGTTAAATAACCTGAAAAGACTGCCCTCCCCATAAGCTTCTAATAGAACAGAACTGTGTAAGGAAGACTCATTAGAAATTGGGAGTAATCCCTCTTGTACAAGGGAGTAGGCACCTGTATCCCAGAAATTTGCCACCTATATTGGAAAATCAGTCTTCTTTATAGATATCTTACTGCTACTATAGAATGGGGCCATACATGCATCCACCTTGCATTTTTTAGTGGTGATACTTAGCAGGGGAGCAATATTTCCCATAGGTTGCTGAAAACCAGATTTATTCGATTTATCACTTGCTGAAGACCATTTTTGGCGTTTGAAATAGGGCTTACGATAGTAGCGACATAATGATACAGGCACGGGAACCATGTATTGTGCACCTTCTTGGTCTTGAGGTGTGCGTCGTGGCTCACTACCAGCTTCAGTCCTCAAACCACTGGAAGTCTTTCTCTGATGTCTTTTGTCCATAAAATGCTGGTAGGAAGAAACTTCAGCAAATCTTTCATTTAGGAACCGATTAACTGTAAAGGTATCTGCTAACCTGGCTGCTTCCATGGCATTTACGAATGAATTATCTGAGTGAATAATCTAGGTCGGCCCTCATCTCTTGACCAACAGACCCAAGAAGATTGTCGAGAAGACTGACTTGCACCAACTTGTTAAAGTTAGAAACACCAAATGCCTTATACCACTGGTAAAGGTCATTGACTGGAGCCTAAAAAAGTTTACGCAAGACTGCTAACGTTGTCGCTTGCTCATCTTTAAGTCTCGTCGACAAATGGCAGGTATACAATGATATGCACATAACACTGTAGTCTTCACAAAGCTGTAATTAGAGATACCATGAAAACCATACAACGCCGTATGAACAAGTGCTGCCCAACGCTCGAATGGCCATTGCAGAGCTCGAGCCTGGTTTTCGAACAATTTGTAAACAAGAACACCGACTTCTGTATATTAAAATTATCACAGGTACGACGGTATCATCTTATCTTCGCTGTCATATTCTTCCTTTGGAAAAGAATGCTGTTCCCTAGTAAGCTCAAATGTAATTTTCGCCAATTCAAGAGCCAACAAAGCAGATTGACCCTGATGTAGACCTGGTCTACCATTCCTTTCTGCCGATAGGGAAGAGGGTGTCAGGCAGATGTTCATGAGTATGGTCAGTACCATTATGAGCAAGAGACCACAGAGGGGAGAAGACTAACACGAGCTCTTGAAGCAGCCGATACACCAAAGTGAAACACAATACTGTATGATTCTGACCATAGTTTATTACATTTAACTTACCATGCTGTGCATCTATTAAAGTAAGTCAATGTTCAATGCCAAATGCAGCATTGTAGAAACAGTTTAGGCAAGTTTTGCGAAGCATATGCCATCACCAAACACCTAACTCATGTGGGCGGCATTATCTAGTTGGCATTATAACAAGCACTGCCCTGTCTCAATACGTTAAACATAAAGTAGCAGTAACAAATATTAACGTATGCAAACCAGCAATGTAAGGAAGCAACAATCCAATGCAGAGAAAACTATGGCTTCAGGACAGGCACCCCATATTACGAACACAGGAAGCAATTCAAGGCCTGTTACACTTAACCATATCCAAAGTCAGTAATACAGCGAGCAACATGGCAATAAAAGGGTAAGCCAAAAGCAGTATGATTTTTTGTTTGACTTGTATATTCTTTCACCAGTGTATAATGATAAAACAGAGGACAGAGACACTCATAAGAGTGAACTGAACCAGCATAAGTGAGAGTCTGCCTCTTCAGGCAGGTGTAACACCATCTTCACTGTGGAGTTGGTTCTCACCTAATAGGTGGGTCAAACTGGGCAATTAATACAGTAGTAGGACCCCAGAACTGCTATACTCTGAACTTCTGATTTGATTGTTGGGAGGAAATGTGTGGTATGTTACGAGTATATTACAATTTATTGGACGTATGTCACACTCCCATATAGGCTGCCTCCCGACCAGCGAGCCAGATGCTAAGGATTTAGTGATCAATAGGGTACCCATCATTAATCAGTACCTCGGGTCATTGGCCAGTCACAGACAAGCCCACCAAAGCTGAAGCAATGTGGTTCACTGACAGACTTGCCTGGGCTGCTGGTTGAGCATGGTGGACTCTCTCTGGCTTCTGCTTTTGGTATTTTTGTCACTGTGGTGTACACTAATTATTCCACCACTGTATATAGTGTGCATAAGTAAAAACTGGCAATTTGTATCTGGTGAAGGAAAATGCTAGCCATATACTATTGTTGAGTTTGTTTTTGCTCTTTAAATTCCATTATGACCAGGTTCACAGGCCATACTATACTTGTGTTCATAATAGCATGCCAATAGGTGTGGCGGACGTTGAATAAATAGAACATATTTGGCGCACTTAACATTTATTTAGCGTCTGATGAATGAGAGGTATTTAAAAATGATCAAAGAATATGAGGGGTAAATCTAGTTTCCAATTTAGTGTTCTTCCTTTATGGGAATAAAAATTTTAATTTTATATTTTTTTTTAGTTTATTTGGGAAATGGAAACAAACATTGACTTATGTCACACAAGTGGTTTGTGACGCAGATCTCAGTCGTAAACATCTCAATAATTTTCTCTCAACATGTCCACGGATAATGACTAAACTTGAGGTGGCAATATAGCATTCGCCTCCAGGTTTAAGCACACATTACAGTTATTCTAAAATTATTATTTTATAATTTTTTCCATGATATTAAATGGCTTTATCTTTTCAGAATTGGATAATAGCTGGGTGTCCCACATACTTCAGATTCGGTGCATTCCAGTTCTTGCCTGCATTTCTGACGACAGTGCTGCGTAAAGCATCTCAGGTGTCTTGCAGGCCACTTCATCACCTCAGCTGGAGTGTCCACCTTACTGATCTTCCTCCCGTGGACATGCCTGACCTGCTTCCAAACACTGATGAAGACGATTTGGAATCTTTGGATGATATCAACCCACAGGGCATTAAGGATGACACAACGGTGTCAGGTATTACTAAGGAAAATAGAGAACCCAGAACAGAGCATGGGAAAAGCACCAAGGCAGTTAATAAGACTGATGCTGAGCTGTTGTATGAGGCTGACTCTTTACAAGAAACTCATGGGGAAGTTATCGGCTTGAACACTAAAGATTCCATTATGAAGTGGCATGAACTTGGCCGATCTGGACTATCTGTCTCGGGAATTTGGCTCGTTGGCGCTTCCTGGAACTCGGCTAGGTAATTATTATATTTTTAAGGGAGAGTGTTGAACTCGTATGGGTCATATGACACCTTATGGTAATAGGAATCAGTCTCAATTTTATCCAGATTTTATCTAAGTAGAAAGAGGATAGCTCCAATTCTTCGACTTACAATCCCTCACAAGCATCAGAAATTCTTATACGCCCTGTTGTGACCCCCAAACTGGGGTCACAACAGGGCGTATAAATATTTCTGAAGTACTGAATAATACTAATAATAATAATAATAATAATAATAATAATAATAATAATAATAATAATAATAATAACAATAATAATAATAATAATAATAATGATAATAATTTATGAAGAAGTAATAATAATATTTTATTTTCAAAGAAGATATATTTAATACCAAGGCATTACATAGAAATGCTCATATTTATCCAATGTATTTTATCTCTTTGTTGCATAATATCGCTTTTCTTGTTTTTTTCCAGTAATGAACTTGAGGAGCCATGGTCTCAAGAACTAATGGAACAGTTGCCTATACTGAACATGGTTCCTGTAGTTTGCCTGGACAATGGTTCATATACAGCCAGGAGACCTACATCCTTGTGTACTACCGCTCGCTCATTCTCTCTCTCTCACCCACCAACTTCTGCAGTGGAGGACCCATGTGATGTAGACAACTTAAAACAAACTGATTTTGCACGAGTTACTGACGTTGCACCAACACTTGCAACAACATCACGTGATGTTCCAGGA
This sequence comes from Cherax quadricarinatus, assembly GCF_038502225.1. Lineage (NCBI taxonomy): Eukaryota > Metazoa > Arthropoda > Malacostraca > Decapoda > Parastacidae > Cherax > Cherax quadricarinatus. The sequence goes on along the minus strand of NW_027195546.1, from coordinate 70,905 downwards.
ATCTCGGAAGTACATACTGCTAATTTGTCAGATGATTTGCTAAAACAGAGTGATCATCTTTCTCTAGATAGCTATTATGGAGATGAAATGACAGCAAGTAGCAGAAGTGAAATGCCATCCTCAACAAGGTCGAAATACTATGATTGTCCTGTGTATGAAGGAGGACCTGACAGCAGTCCCAGACCACCGGTTCTAGCTATTTCTCTTCCAGCAGGCCCAAAAGGACCAAATTACTGGGTACAAAGACGAGTAGCAATGTACTTGAGCAATCATTAAATAAACTATCAAAATATATTTATGCATAACAAAGACGATCATTTAATAAAAGTAAACTTAAGTGAAACATTTCCTTGTTTTGTAGGAAGACATTTTGGTATAATAGATGATTCGTTGTATATATTTCATAGTGTAACCAATATGCCAGTAGAGAATGAAGGTTTCACTGTGTAGGCCCTTCAAGAGATGCTTTCTACAAGAAGTTAGACCAGTTCTCTCAATTTTTAGATCTAATCTCATTGCTTCTTTTTTTCTCAGTGCTTTATGAGCAGAATGTCATACAGCACCTTGGGTCACTTTACTAAATCGTGCTAAAGCAGCTCTGCACAATGAAACTAGTAACATATAATATAGGTCTGTAGGACCCACACTAGTTTAGTGTTCGCTTGTAATATTAAAATTTGTGCTGCATAAATTAGTGTTTTCCTACCATATTTTTCGGTAATAACTGCCATTCTTTTTATCTCAGTCGTGATCTGTACTTAGGTCAGTGGTCAATGGTGACCTGTACATAGCTCAGTGGTGATCTGAACTTAGCTCTGTAACGATGTGTCTAGTATACTGTCTGTGAATCTGAACCAGGATGTCCTCCACTGAGCAACTTTACTAGCAGCTTAAGGAGCAGCTTAGGGTAGCTAAGCTCGAGGCGATACAGAAGCTAAGTAATCTCGAGTGATAGAAGAGGAACAGTGGCTGATGACATAAGAAGATGAAGTAGTGACAAAACAACGACCATACTGTGGAAAATTCGAACGAATGACTTTGAATGTCATCCAAGACTGAACAAACCCCAGACCATTCCAATGAATGTCATCCCAACAAAGACCATCGAAAAACTCTGCCAGTTAAGGTTAGAACATTGTTTTTGCTGAGAACAGTCAAGCTAAGTTTATAGATAGGGTTTTGTGTCATAGGGATAGAAAGAGGAGGCAGAGGGTATGTTTTCATGGGACTGGGATGGAGGATATTGTTACCCACCTAGACATCATGAAAGGTAATGGGAGCAATCGTATTATGTGGCTCAGTGCTGAAGGCAAATATGTTGGCAGACGTAGGAGTCAGGACCTGATTAGCAAGTATAGGACAGCAATAGAGAAAATTAGGAAGAAGGGTGGGAACCCTGTGATATGCTGCATTTCTCCGAGGAGAGGCATTGGAAATGAATGGTTATCCAGGGCAATTGGTGTCAGTTGCTGGTTGGACAAACGCTGTAAGGAAAATGCAAAAATATTCATTGATAACTGGGACCTTTTCTATGGAAGAAATGACATGTATGCCAGGGATGGAGCTCATTTATCTAGTTTTAAGGGGAGGAGACCCTGGCCAGTGCAGTGGAGGGAGCTGTTAGGTCTTTAAACTAGGAATAATTAGTGGTATGGGTTTTTGTGAGAAAGCAATGAATTCTCAGTGCAGTGATAGTGTGGGTTTTAGGGAAAGCAGTTATAGGCAGAATGAGGTAGAGATATTCGTGACAAGGTGACGAGGACAGTAACCGAGATAATGAAAAAGCAGAAATGAGCAGGAAGAGAAAAGAGAAGAGAGGGTTTCTAAATAATAAGAAGGATGAATTGAGATTACTTGCAAGTGCGGGTAACAATGATTTATTTGCAATAACTTAGACGTGGTTTAATATGAAAACTCGGGACATGCCTGCTGAATGTTACATTCAAGGTTTTAAATTGTTCCAAGTAGACAGAATTATCAGGAAGGGGGATGGGGTGACACCTTATGTCTGAGATCACTTAAACTGTTGCATAAAAATGGTTATAAAGTTTGAAATAACACATACTGAGATAACGTAGTAATTCTAGAGGACTTAAACTTTAGTCACATTGATTGGGATTCATTGACTGAAAATTTAGTCTAAAGACTTTTTAGAGGTAGTTCAGGATTGTTTTTTGAAGCAGCTTATTACAGAGCCTACAAGGGGAAATAACCTGCTTGAGTTGGTTCTGGCAAACAAAGAAACCCTCATGATGAATGGTTTTGAAAACCGACAAGTTGAAGATGAAGCCACTGTGTGGCGAAACGTTTCCTTTGTAAAGATTCCCAAATATTGCATAAGTGTCTTAATCTTCAAAGAAACCCTTGTTTATAATTTAGAAATTACAAAGGAACTTGGTGCGAGCATCCACAAACCAAATGCCTTTAACATTGAATGGAATTATAATAGTAGTGATAGCCAGGTTAGGTACATGGATAGACCTTCTGCTTGAAGGATAGGAGTAGGAAACAGAGGGTTTGCTTTCCTAGGGCTGGGATAGAGGATACTGTTAGCTGGCTTGACAACATCATAAATGGTAATGGGATCAATCTTATTACCTGCCTCAGTGTTGGAGGCAATGATGTACGGAAGCATAGAAGTGAGGATTTAGTTAAATGGTACAGGACAGCAATAGACATAATTAGAAAGAAGGGGGATGCCCTGTTATATGTGGCATTTTGCCAAGAAGGGGTGTTTGAAATGAATGGTTGACCAGAGAATTGGTATTAATTGTTGGCTGGACAAACACTGTAAGGATAATGCAGTACAATTCATCGACAACTGGGACCACTTCTATGGCCAAAATGACATGTATGGGAGGGAGGGGTTCTCTTATCCAGGGCAGGTGTGGGTTTTCTTGCTAGTTCAGTTGAGGGTGTTGTTAGGATTTTAAACTAGGACTAGTTAGAGGTATGGGTTTAGAAATGGAAAATAACAAGTGTCGAAATATGGATTTAGGCTTTAAAATCATAAATCTTAACGATAACAAGGACAGTAATAGGTATAGTGGAATAACAGAAAGGAGCAGGAAGGGTAAAGAGAAAGGAGGGTTCTTAAAAATATATTACACAAATAGTCATAGTGCTAGGAATAAGATGGACCAGTTGATGTTAGTTGCTAGTGCAGTTAACATTGATGTATTTGCCATAACTGAGACTTGGTTTAATTTGAAAAGTCAGGACATGCCTGCAGAATATCACATTCAGGGTTTTAAATTGTTGCAAGTAGACAGAAGTATCGGAAAGGGGGGTGGGGTGGCACTGTATGTCCGAGATGGCTTGAACTGTTGCGTAAAAACAGAGTGATAGATAGAGACCAAGGGAGACTACTATGGGAGGAATTGTTAAGGCCACAAGGCACGATAACACAGTAATTCTAGGAGAATTTAACTTTAGTCAGATTGATTGGAATTTCTTGACTGAGAATTTAGAATATAATGACTACTTAGAAGTAGTTCAGGATTGTTTTTTGAAACAGTTTGTGACAGAACCTGCTTGACTTGGTTCTGGCAAACAAGGAAACCATTGTTAATATTTTAGATATTACAGAGGAACTCAGCACAAGCAATCACAAATTAATTACCTTCAGAATTGAATGGAAGTATGTTAGTAAAGATAACTCAGTAGCAGTCCCAGATTTTTGCTTAGCAGATTACATTAGGCTTAGAGAACACTTATCATCTGTGAACTAGGGTAACGAAGAGAGCTATCAGTATGACAGCTTTCTTAACATAATACATGCTGCCCTAAGAACATTTATCCCGTACAAAAAAATAGATCGAACAGAAATGACCCAAAATGGATGACTAATAGGCTAAAATATCATTTAGGACATAAAAGGGAATTTATAGGCGCATCAAAAAAGGTGAGGGTCATCTTATGAATCAGTATAATGATATTAAGAGGGACATTAAAAGGGGGATAAAAAAAAGCCCAGGTTTGTAGAACAAAAGTTAGAGTTAAGATAGGTCCCCTTAAAAATACCTGTGGCATCTTACTGACAAGGAGAATGAAATGTGCTCTATTTTTAACAATTACTTTCCCTCGTTATCACTCAGGAAGACACCTGGAGTTTACCTGGAGAGAGTTCCGGGGGTCAACGCCCCCGCGGCCCGGTCTGAGACCAGGCCTCCTGGTGGATCAGAGCCTGATCAACCAGGCTGTTGCTGCTGGCTGCACGCAAACCAACATACGAGCTACAGCCCGGCTGATCCGGAACTGACTTTAGGTGCTTGTCCAGTGCCAGCTTGAAGACTGCCAGGGGTCTGTTGGTAATCCCCCTTATGTGTGCTGGGAGGCAGTTGAACAGTCTCGGGCCCCTGACACTTATTGTATGGTCTCTTAACGTGCTAGTGACACCCCTGCTTTTCATTGGGGGGATGGTGCATCGTCTGCCAAGTCTTTTGCTTTCGTAATGAGTGATTTTCGTGTGCAAGTTCGGTACTAGTCCCTCTAGGATTTTCCAGGTGTATATAATCATGTATCTCTCCCTCCTGCGTTCCAGGGAATGAAGATGGTAATTATGCAATATCACAGTCGCTAGCGGAATGGTTATCAAACAGATCGACCGATTGAAGCAAAATAAATCCCCGGGTGTAATGTCTGATATGTGGAAGATGGCTAATGTAATTCCTATTTTTAAAGCAGGGGACAAGTCGTTACAGTCAAATTACCTCCCAGTAAGCCTGACCTCAATTGTAGGCAAATTACTAGAGCCAATTATAGCTGATATTATGAGAAGCCATCTGGAAAAGGGTAACTTGATTAATGATACTAAGTGTGGATTCACGAGGGGCTGTTCTTGCCTAACTAATTTCTTAACCTTCTTCGGTAAAGCTTTTGAGGCCATTGATCATGATAAAGAATTTGATATTGTTTATTTAGATTTTAGTAAGGCTTTTGATAGAATACCGCACCAGAGACTGTTAAAGAAAGTGGGAGCTCATGACATTGGAGGAAAAGTGCTGTCATGGATAGAGTCATGGTTCACTAACAGGAAGCAGAGAGTATGGGGTTAAATCCCAGTGGGGATCTATAACTAGTGGCATTCCACAGGGATCAGTCTTAGGCCCTTTGTTGTTTATAATATATACCATTGACCTTGATGAGGGAATTACTAGTGATATGAGGAAATTCGCTGATGACACATAGATAGGTAGGATAATTGATTCAAACGAAGATGTCACGGAACTTCAAGAGGGTTTAGACAAACTCAATTCCTGGTCAGAAAAGTGGCAGATGCAGTTCAGTGTAGATAAATGCAAGGCTTTGAAGTTCGGGACTGTCCATAACCCTAGTACTTATGAGTCAAATAACATAGAACATAGCTATACAGATTGCGAAAAGGACTTGGGGGTTATGGTAAACATCAACCAAGACAGCAGTGTCTTCCCTGACCCTCCTGTCCTCCAGTGTCGTCAGACCGATTTCCCTTAACCTCTTTTCGTAGGACATTCCCCCTTAGCTCTGGAACTAGCCTTGTTGCAAACCTTTGCACTTTCTCTAATTTATTGATATGTTTGACCAGGTGTGGGTTCCAAACTGGTGCTGTGTACTCCAGTATGGGCCTGACATACACAGTGTATAAAGTCTTGAACGATTCCTTACTGAGGTACCGGAACACTATTCTCAGGTTTGCCAGGCACCCATATGCTGCAGCAGTTATCTGATTAATGTGTGCTTCTGGCGACATACTCGGTATTATACTCACTCCTAGATCTTTCTCCTTGAGTGAGGCTTGCAGTAATTGACCTCCTAGCCTATACTCTGTCTGTGGTCTTCTTTTCTCTTCTCCGATCTTCATGACTTTGCATTTGGCAGGGTTAAATTCTAGGAGCCAGTTGCTGGACCATGCATCCAGCCTGTTCAGTCTCTTTGTAGACCTGTCTGGCCTGCATCTGATTTAATTCTCCTCATTAACTTCACATCATCTGCAAACGGACACTTCTGAGTTTATCCTTTCCGTCATGTCGTTGACATATACCAAAAATAGCACTGGTCCCACTGGGGCCACGCTCGTCACAGGCACCCACTGTGATACCTCATCACAGGCAATGATTCACTGCTGCCTCCCTGTTAGGTATTTTCTGATCCATTGCAGTGCCCTTCCTGTTATATGTGCATGATCCTCTAGCTTCTCTTGTGAGGAACTATGTCGAAGGCCTTCTTGCAGTCCAAAAAAAAATGCAATCAACCCACCCCTCCCTCTCATTTCTTACTTCAGTTACCTTGTCATAAAACTGTAGTAGGTTTGTGACACAGGATTTGCCTTCCATGAATCGATGCTGGCTGTCATTTACAATCTTGTTCCACTCCAGGTGCTCCACCACTTTCCTCCTGATAATCTTCTCCATGACTTTGCATTCTATACATGTCAGTGACACTGGTCTATAGTTTAGAGCTTCATTTTTGTCTCCTTTCTTATAGATGGGGACTACATTTGCTATCTTCCATACTTCAGGTAGTTGCCCAGTTTCAAGGGAAGTGTTGAAGATTTTGGTTATTGGCACACACAGTGTCTCTGCTCCCTTTCTAAGGACCCACAGAAAGATGTCTAGTCCCACCGCCTTTGATGTATCAAGGTCACTTAGGAGCTTCTTCACCTCCCTCTCAGTTGTGTGTAATGCACCCAACACTTGATGGTATATCCCTTGTTGGTGTACTCCACTGTTTTGTCTTCCCAGTGTCCCTTTGGACTCCACTGTAAATACTTCCTGAAATCTCATGTTGAACTCCTCACATACTTCTTGGTCATTTTTTGTGAGCTCCCTACCTTCTTTCCTCAGCCTGATTACCTGGTCCTTGACTGTTGTCTTCCTCTTGATGTAGCTGTAAAGCAGTTTTGGGTCAGACTCGACTTTCAATGCTGTGTCGTTTTCGTACTGCTGCTGGGCCTCCCCCATTTCTGGCTCGTCGACTAATCTCTTTATTTTTCTGAGTCCTTTGCCTTCTGTACTTTTTCCATTCTCTAGAGCACTTAATTTTTGCCTATCTTCACTTTCAGGTAAACCAAGGGCTCATTCTGTTCTTCCCATTATTTCTGTTACCCTTTGGAACAAACCTTTCCTCTGCCTCCTTGCATTTTGTTGTTATGTATTCCATCATTTCGTTTACTGAGTTTTCTACTAACTGTTGTTCCCACTGAACCTCCTGCAGGAAGGTTCTCATACCTGTGTAGTCCCCCCTTTTATAGTTTGGCTTTTCCCTTTTTACTCCTGTTACCCTCTCCATTTGTAGCTCCACGATGTATTCAAAGCTTAGTACCACGTGGTCACTAGCTCCAAGGGGCCTTTCGTATGTGATGTCCTCAGTGTCTGAGCTACTCAGGGTTAACACAAGGTATAGTCTTGCTGGTTCATTCTCCCCTCTCTCTCTGGTACTGTCCCTAACATGTTGATACATGAGGTTTGCCAGTACCACATCCATCACCTTGTCTCTCCATGTTTCGGGACCCCTATGTGGCTCTGGGTTTTCCCAATCAATCTCCCTGTGGTTGAAGTTGCCCATAACAAAGAACTTCACTGTACTTAAGTGAGCCCTTCTTGCCACCTCAGCTAGTGTGTCAACCATTGCTCTGTTGCACTCATCATATTACTCTCTTCGCCTCCTGCAGTTCTGTGGTGGGTTATACATCACTGCAATGACTAGTTATGTTCCCCTGACTGAACTGTATCTACTATGTAGTCCCTTTCTCCACTCTTGTCCATTCCCTCCATTTCTTGATAACCCCACTGGTTTTTAATTAGCAGTGCAACCTCTCTTCCCCCTCTGCTCCTTCTATCCTTCCTCAGGATCAGATATCTGCATGGGAAGATTGTATCTGCTATTATCTCAGTGAATTTGTTTCTGTAACTGCTATGTTGTCTGGGGACATCTTTATTCTTTCGTGACTCAAATTTAATCCTTATTCCATCCTCATTCGTGTACCAAACCTTCAACTTATTTTCTATAACTGTGATCTGGGAGAAAGGTAGGTTAGGGGGAGCAGGTGCCCTAGTGGGGGCCTATGGAGGGTTGCTCTGGGGGTGGGGTCTGTGGTGTGTGGGGTGGGGGCAGAGGGCCTATGGGGGGTTTCAGTGGGGGGGTTTGGTGAGGGGGATGAGAGAGGGCCTATGAGGGGGTTACAGTGTTGGTGGGGGTTGTGGTGAGGGGCATGGGAATAGAGGGTACAATGTGTGGGTTACTGTGGGGGAGAGGTTTGTGGTGAAGGGGAAGGGGGGAGAGGGCACATTGTTTGGGTTACTGTGGGTTTCTGTGGGGGTTGGGCTTGAGCTGAAGGGGATGTGTGTGTTATTGTGAGTTTCTGTGTGGGTGAGGTTTGTGCTGAGGGGGATGTATGGGTTACTGTGGGTTTCTGTGGGGGTGGGGTTTGTGCTGAGTGGGATGGGCCAGAGAGTACAGTGAGTGGGTTTTGGGTTAGGTTGTTTGATTGCTTTGGGATTGCCATTCTTGGGTTCCTTCTGTGGGTGGTACTGGAGGGAGTTGTGTTTGTTCTTCCACCTGGGCCTGATTTTCCCTGCTACCAACCATCCTTGCCCCCCATTTCTCCTTGCAGCATTGCATCCTCTCAGTGTGAGGGAAAAGTTCAATAGATAGGAGTAGCGAGGGAGTATATAGTAACAATAGTTTCATTGCCGGCTACATGTTAAGGTAGGGTAAGTCAAGCTCCCGCTATTCCCGCCCTTTTTTCCCCCCTCCCCGAAAGTGATAGTTTGACTGCCGGCTGCTTGTTAAGGTAGGGTCAGTCTTGCTCCCGCTATCCCTTCCCCTCCCTCTTCCCCCCCCCCCCCGAAAGGTGACGTGTGGGGCTCTGGTCAAACAGTAAATCACTCGACTCACAGCTCCCAACACTACTGTAAGTACATGCCTGCCTTGTATTCTAGTGGATTTATTGGTTGAAAGCTTCACTTTTGACCAATAATAAACTTAGTCCTTTCAGTCTTGCTCTAGTTGACTGTTGTAATAATCACCACATCTTTTAGGTATTGTACTTATCATGGAGAGTGATTTCTTAAGCAGTGGGTAACCTGTCTATCTTTTCAGCTTGGATGACAGAGAGGGTCACCTGCCAATCAACGAGAAGAACAGGAGACGGACTAACGTCCTGAGACGTCCCATTTTTGGATTTAATTACCTGTGCACCTGTATGAAATTGCAGGACGTAACCCCTCATCATTGCAGCGGTAAAGAACCTGCTTTCCTGTCATCGGGATAGAATACTCACGGCTATACTGTGAAGAACTAGCCAGTGGGTTGTAACCCACACCTGCGACCCCCCCCCCCCATCATCAGCAACGGCTACGATTTCAACAACACAGTGTCACCAACACCAGACACCCCTATATATATTAGCGTTGAATTCAGTTATCATTTATATTTTTCATTTTTCATTTTCTTTAATGTAGGATTAATATTTCATATTTAAGTGTTTTATATTTTATATTTTCTAGATAATAAAGTGTTTATGTTTGTCTGTTATTTCTTTTTCTATACATTAATTTTCCTGAGGAGGAGCCGGCCTTGGTAATACTGTCTGAAGTTGTTACAGGGCTGAGTAAGCCTTCACAAGTGGCGACCTTGCCAGGATCAACTCTACTGAATCAAGATTCAACTCCATCTCGAATCTACCATTGGAACTTCAACGCCGCATACCACAGACGGTTACCACCAGCCATGAGTAATCATTCTCTATGGTAGGACTACGGTACAGGTATTTAAAAGATTTGGTGATTGTTATAGTCTCAATTTATTGTAAGTCAAGTCAGGCAGGATATAATAGTTAATTCTGCCACCTTTTTGTTTGAGCTTGAAACACTTTGGAGGATTAGACTCTTGGGACCCGAGATTTTCCAGTGACAATTTGTTTCATTGAGCTCTTTATTATATCAAGGGAACTGTCATAGGACACTCTTGATTTGTTGGTGAGAAGATTGGATGGTCAAGTGACCCCATTCTACTTACTGTTTGCTCGGAGCCGGCATAGAACCCTTCGTTTTCATTAATACATATTGTTTAATTGAAGCAGGGATCGAGCCCTCTGGTTTATTTACAGTTTGAGCGGAGCAGGAATTGAACCCTCCGTTTTCTTTAATACCCGTTTCATTTCCCCTGATAGTTTAAGTTATTCTTGCAAGCATGGAGGAATACCAGTTTTGGATGAATGCTGGAAGTAAGTTAGGAATAACAGGGAAAAATTTAGAATCTTTCATTAGTGCTAAGATCCAGGAAAGACTTGAAAGAGAGAGAATTGAGAGAGAAGAAAGACAGTTAGAAAGAGAAAGAAAAGGAGAAGAGAATCGAAAGAGAGAGAGAGAGAGATCGAAAGAGAAGAGAAAAAGGAGAAAGAGAACCTTGAAAGACAGAGAAAAAGGAGAGAAGAATTGAGAGAGAAATCCAAGAAAGACAGTTAGAAAGAGAAAGAGAAGACAAAAAGAGCGTGATAGACTTGATCGTGAGGAAAGAGCTAGAACAGAACGTGAGGAACAAGCTAAATACGTGAGGAACAAGTTAAATTAAGAGAACTTGAGGAAAGAGCAAAGGAGAGAAAGGAAAAAGCTAGAGAACATGAGTTAATAGAGAGAGAAAAGGATCGCGAGCTCAAAAAATCTCGCCTTGAATTAGAGAATAAAAAGTTAACTTTTACACAACAACAATTAGAGGAAGGAGTAATGGAACAACGTGCAGCTAGTGCACATATTCCAACACCTAATTTACCTCCCTTCACAGAGGGGGAAGACATAACTTCATACATTATCAGGTTTGAAAATACCGCTACCCTCTGTGAATGGCCTGCTGACACCTGGGCTACCAGGTTAGGAATGTTATTTTCTGGTACAGCTTTGAATATCTATGGAACTTTGTCGCAGGATATCATATGTAATTATAACCTACTGAAGAAGGCAATCCTTAAAGCATATCAAAAAACCACTAATTCTTACAGGAAAGATTTCAGGTATGCCACCTTACAGCCTGGCCAGAACTTTCAGCAGTTACAGGTAACACTCTTTCGTTTGTTCGACTTTTGGATAGAGAGTTCAGGAATTGATCACAGTTATGAATCTCTTAGAGACTTCATGGTTGCTGACCAGTTCCTGACAGCTCTTCCCCATCAGATACGAACATTCATCAGAGAACGTAACCTGATTAAAGCTGAGGAAGTTGCTGAGGCTGCTGACCTGTATGCTGAGGCTCACAATTCCTATAAAGACCTAAAGGGATCGAACCCTAAGGGCAAGGGTTCATCAGACCTTAAGAAATCAAAGCCTCTAGTGGAAAGTAAAATGACTTCTTTTATTCCTGTTTGTCATTTGTGTGGTGTTAAGGGACATAAACGTCCAGATTGTCCTTCTAAGAAGGTCCAAAAAGTTGGAAGATGTTTTAAAGACTGTAATGACCAAGCACCCTTCTGTTCAGGAACAGTTAATGGACTTAATGTATCTACCATTTTACGAGACACTGGATGCACATGTATAGTCATTTCTGATAAGCTGTTCCCTAACCTTAAAGAAACTCATTCCTCTGCTATACTTTCAGACTACTTGGGCCGTACGGACACTTTTCCTACCATCCGTTGTTACATTAGGTCTAAATGGTTCACAGGTTGGTCTGAAGCCGTACTAGCTCCCATCACTTCTTGCTCCGTACTAATAGGTAATGTAAAAGGTGCCATTCTTCCTTCTGAGGTTGACCTTTCATCACCAAAGATGGACATAAGTGTTTCAGATCCTCTTCCTGTAGAGTCAGAGAAGCCCCTCGAAAGTTCAGATGAGACAATGTCTCGTGAGATTCATGTGGGATTAAAAACCAGTGATGCTACTCTCGAAAGCGAGGTAGTAGGATCACCGGTTCACTTGTTAGATGAAAGTGAAGATATCACCTCCGATACCATAAATGTCTTGACTAGGGCTCAGACCAAAGCCCAGGCTTCTCCTACTGTCCATCCTTTGATTTTCCCTGACTTTAAGCCTTTAGATATATCGAAGGACTCCTTTGTCAATTTACAACGTAATTGCCCTTCTCTTCAGAATTGCCATAATGCCGCTAAACAAAATCAAGTTATCCAAAGGAAAAACTTTTCATATAAATTTGAATATATAAAAGGTATCTTGTACAAGTCAGTATTCAAATTAAATTCAGATGAGATAGACTATTCCATCTTAGTTGTTCCAAGTCAATGCAGAGAGACTGTTCTTAAAATGGCTCATGACCTGCCAGTGGCCGGACATTTCTCGCATCGTAAAACCTTAAATAAAATTAGGGAAACCTATTTTTGGCCAAAAATGTCCTCAGATGTCACTACCTATTGTAGATCGTGTAAAGTTTGCCAACTGTCATCCTCCCGAGGTACCAGCCAAGTACCTATGGTCAAAATGCCAGTCTTTACGGTACCGTTTGAAAGAGTAGCTATTGACATCGTTGGTCCTTTATCTCCACTTTCATCTGGGGGACATAGATATATATTAACATTAGTTGATTATGCTTCGAGTTTCCCTGAAGCCGTACCCTTAAAGACCATAACTACTACAGAGGTGGCTGAAGCCCTTTTGTCCATCTTCTCCAGAGTGGGCATCCCTAGAGAAATTTTGTCTGACCGTGGGACACAATTCACATCTGACTTAATGCAACATCTATACCAACTTCTGGGAGTGAAGCCTCTCTTCACCACACCCTATCATCCCAGCTGTAATGGGAGGATTGAGCGCCAGCATTCGATTCTCAAGTCCATTTTAAGGAAACTTTGCTCCCTTAAACCTAAGGAGTGGCATCGTTACCTACCCTGTGCTTTGTTTGCCATGAGGGAAGTTCCCAGTGACTCTTTGGGGTTTTCACCTTTTGAACTTCTCTATGGTAGACAGGCCAGAGGTCCATTGTCCATCCTTCATGACTTATGGACTAATGAGGAGGTAAATGCTGAGGTTCAGTCTTCTTACCAGTTTCTCCTTGACCTTAGATCCAAACTTGAGGAGACCTCTGACATAGTTTCGAAAAACCTAAGCTTGTCAATGGACCAGTACAAAACCTATTTTGATTCCAAAAGTCAGAGGAGAAGTTTTAAAGTAGGGGATGAAGTTCTTGTACTTTTGCCTATCAAGTCAAATAAATTATTAGTAGCATGGAAAGGTCCATATAAAGTATTAAAAATTTGTGGGAAAGTTGACTACCTCATAGAAGTCAAGGGGAAACCTAAGCTTTATCATATCAACATCCTTAAGAAATATTACCGAAGAAATTCGGTTAACTGCCTTAATAACTTTGACTTAGTTTTTCCACACGAACTTGATAAGACAACTGAAGAATGTAAGGTGTGCGTAATTGACACCTCTAACTTAGACTATGATGAAGAACTACATGACTTGGTGACTCTTGACCACTCGGATGCAACCAACATTAATATTAATGAATCTTTGGATGACCATAAGAGACATGAACTACTTCAATGTGTGAGTAACTTTTCAGACGTCTTTACTGATATTCCAGGTGTTACCTCCACGGTAGTCCATAAGATTGACTTAGTGACGGACAATCCTATCAAACGGAAATTATACCCAGTTCCAGTTCACCTTAGGGATGCATTTGACCGAGAGGTAGACAAATTATTAAAACTAAAGATCATTGAACCTTCAGTATCTTCATATTGTTCACCAGTAGTCATGGTTAAGAAGGAGGATAATTCATATAGACTTGCTATTGACTTCAGAGGCCTTAATGCTATAACTCGGTGGGATGCTGAGCCTATGCCCTTAATAGATAGCGATCTACACAAATTTTATGACGCTTCCTTCTTTTCAGAGATTGATATTGCGCAGGCATATCATCAAGTAATGTTAGATCCTTCTTCTAAGCAGTACACCGCTTTTCCTACACACCAAGGACTGATGCAATATAGAACTATGCCCTTCGGTTTGGTAACTGCCTGTGCTACCTACGTGAGACTGATGAGAAAGGTCTTGGGTAATATGCCAAATGTTTCAGTTTATTTTGATAACATTTACGTAATGACATCCACGTGGGGCGAACATATCCAAACATTAACATCAGTTTTGCGTAGGTTACGCTCACATGGCCTCACTGCCAAGCCGAAGAAATGCTTCCTTGGGTATAACAAGATTAGATATCTTGGACTGATACTTTCTAATAACTCTCTGCAGCCTCTCCCCAGTAAGATCAAAGCTTTATTAGAATTTAAATTCCCCAAAACCAAGAAGCTCATGCGTAGCTTTCTTGGTTCTGTAAATTTTTATGCACGGTTTATCCCGAACCTTACTGATCTTACAGGCATCTTATCCGACTTCCTTAAAAAGTCTGTGAAGGAACCTCTTGAACTTTCCGACGTAGCTCGGGAAAAGTTTAATGAGATTAAAAGTATCTTTTCGAAAGACCCTATACTTAAGATTCCAGATATTAATAAAACATTTTGTTTAAGAACTGATGCCTCCAATACTGGCTTAGGTGCGGTGTTACTACAATACCATGATGGTACTCCCTTCCCTGTATGCTTCCTAAGCCGGAAACTCCTTCCCGCAGAAACGAGATACTCCACCATAGAAAAGGAATGTTTGGCCCTTGTGTGGGGTATCTCCAAACTTAAATTTTATTTGCTGGGAAAAGAATTCATTTTAGAAACGGACCACAAACCTTTGATATACCTAGAAACTTTTAAGGGAACCAACAGTCGCCTCTTGAGGTGGACATTGGCACTCCAGGCTTTTAAGTTCCATATTGTGTATATCAATGGTTCATCCAATTATTTCTCTGACTGGTTAAGTCGTGACAGTCAGTAGAAGATTTGTTGCCTTACGCGACTTCCACATGTTAGAACTTTTTCCTAGCCTATTCTTCTTATACTCCTTGACTATAAGTCTTGGTATGGGGGAGTGTGAGGGAAAAGTTCAATAGATAGGAGTGGCGAGGGAGTATATAGTAACAATAGTTTCATTGCCGGCTACTTGTTAAGGTAGGGTAAGTCAAGCTCCCGCTATTCCCGCCTTTTTTCCCCCTCCCCCATTGCCGGCTACTTGTTAAGGTAGGGTAAGTCCCCCTTTTTTCCCCCACCCCTGAAAGTGATAGTTTGACTGCCGGCTGCTTGTTAACCTAGGGTCAGTCTAGCTCCCGCTATCCCTTCCCCTCCCTCTTCCACCCCTCCCCCCCCGAAAGGTGACGTGTGGGGCTCTGGTCAAACAGTAAATCACTCGACTCACAGCTCCCAACACTACTGTAAGTACATGCCTGCCTTGTATTCTAGTGGATTTATTGGTTGAAAGCTTCACTTTTGACCAATAATAAACTTAGTCCTTTCAGTCTTGCTCTAGGTTGACTGTTGTAATAATCACCACATCTTTTAGGTATTGTACTTATCATGGAGAGTGATTTCTTAAGCAGTGGGTAACCTGTCTATCTTTTCAGCTTGGATGACAGAGAGGGTCACCTGTCAATCAACGAGAAGAACAGGAGACGGACTAACGTCCTGAGACTTCCCATTTTGGATTTAATTACCTGTGCACCTGTATGAAATTGCAGGACGTAACCCCACATCATTGCAGCGGTAAAGAACCTGCTTTCCTGTCATCGGGATACTACTCAAGGCTCTATACTGTGAAGAACTAGCCAGTGGGTTGTCACCAACACCTGCGCCCCCCCCCCCCCCCCATCATCAGCAACGGCTACGATTTCAACAACACAGTGTCACCAACACCAGACACCCCTATATATATTAGCGTTGAATTCAGTTATCATTTATATTTTTCATTTTTCATTTTCTTTAATGTAGGATTAATATTTCATATTTAAGTGTTTTATATTTTATATTTTCTATATAATAAAGTGTTTATGTTTGTCTGTTATTATTTCTTTTTCTATTCACTAATTTTCCTGAGGAGGAGCCAGCCTTGGTAATACTGTCTGAAGTTGTTACAGGGCTGAGTAAGCCTTCACAAATAGATATCTACCCTCTACCAGGATACACAGCAATTCACAACTGCAGACCATACCAAGTTAGGGGTGGTATTGCAATCTATTACTCTAACCAGTTATCTTGTATTAGCACCACTTGCTTTAGTGATGAATATGGGGAATACATTTTTGCTAATTTTACTGTAAAAAACCTTAAGACACCTATAACAATCGGTGCCATTTACCGGATACCTCACACAAACATCCCAAATTTCAGTGAGAAATTAAAGTCACTAATAACAAACAGACAAATGAATAAGCACCACCTTCTCTTAGCTGGAGACTTCAACATCAACCTTGGCTTACTAGATGATCAGCCTGTAACTGATTTCATCAACAATATGAACAACACACTTCTCATACCAACAATAACTAAACCAACCAGGCTCACTGAGACAAGTGCAACCATAATAGACCACATATGGACCAATATACTAGCCCCCCTTAAATCAGGGATAATCACAGATAGCACTGACAGCTGGGCTGTGGCTCGTACAGACCACTACCCTACCTTCCTACTGACAAACATTAGTAAACCACCACTTGAATACAACAATGTCTCATTTAGACTCCATGACGAGAACTCAGTAAGTAAGTTCACAGCTGACCTAGAGACTGTTGATTGGCCTACAGAATTCTCCAAGGCCAATGGTATTGATGACTGGACAGACATTTTTCTTAACAAATTACTTAGACTATACAACAAACATTGTCCTATAAAAACGAAACAGATCACAAACAAACGGCTTGGTTGCCCATGGCTAACCAGCACCATTCTGAAATCCATTGACAAGAAACACCAATATGAAAAGCAATATAGACAGGGCTTAATACACAAAGATATTCTTAAACACTATTCATCAGTTCTCACCAAAGTAATAAAGAAAGCCAAACAACTATACTACTCCAGTAGATTCACAGACACTAGAGGAGATATAAAAAAGACCTGGAAAACACTCTCTCAGATTCTAGGGACCCACAAACTGAAAAAAAAACAAGAATATTGTCCTAACTAAACCTAATGAAACACCACTACATCCCACTGACACAGCTAACAAGATAAACGACTTCTTCTCAACCATAGGATCTAATCTCGCCAATAAAATCCCACATACCAATGCCCATGCCGGGGACTACCTAGATGGGAATTTCCCAAATTCCTTCTATCTTGCACCAACTGAGCCCACGGAAGTCACCGAGATTATAAAGTCACTTAAAAATAACTCAGGGAATCTGTCTCATGTCCCACCATTACTGTACAAGCGAGCGGCCCATGTCCTTTCGCATGCTATTTCATTACTTTTTAACAAGTCACTAGAAACTAGCACCTTCCCGAAACTACTCAAGATGGCAAGGGTTACACCAATACATAAAGGTGGTGACCCTACAGACTTAAACAACTATAGGCCAATATCAAACTTACCATTGCTATCCAAAATCTTTGAGAAACTCGTGTACAGGAGACTATATTCATTTATAACGGCACAAAACATACTCAACCCCTGCCAATTTGGATTCAGGAAAAATAAAAGCACTGATGATGCAATCATAAAAATGCTAGATCTGCTTTACACAGCATTGGAAAATAAGGAATATCCACTAGGAATTTTTATTGACCTAAGAAAAGCTTTTGACACAGTAGACCACGACATCCTACTCCACAAACTTGACCATTACGGTATAAGAGGCCATGCACTTGCTTATTTAAAATCTAGCTAGAGTTCGTCACGGCCACGCTAGCTGGAGATTCGTCTGTAAAAACTTGCATTTGTGGTCACAGAGGTGCCTGTGCTAACTTTCCTATGGTGTAGAAATATACCTAGTTGGATGAATCTTATTGTGGCTAGCTGGTCTAGTGGCTAGCGCGACGGGCTGGAGTTTTGAGACTCTATGACCGCGGGTTCAATCCCGGCCGGGGGTATGGTTTATTATGTTTGGTAGCCAACAAAAAGCCGCAGTAAGAATAATCACTAAATCCCATCCCTGGCAACACCCCCCCCCCCCACTCTTCATAGATCTAAACTTACTCCCTGTTCAGAACATCCACACTTACTACTGTGCAATCTATATCTACAGGACCTTAAATTCCAATATTAACCTTGACCTAAAATGCTTTCTTGATAGTTGTGACAGGATCCACAGGCATAACACCAGACACAAACATCTCTATGACATTCCCCGTGTTCGACTAAACCTTTACGAAAATTCAATGTATTTCAAAGGACCTAAAATCTGGAACACCCTACCTGAAAACTCTAGAACTGCAGACACATTCATCACTTTCAAAACTACAGTTAGAAAACATCTTATCTCCCTGATCCACCCCGACAACTAACTACATGATAACCACCTGGTGGTTCACAATTACACTCACTCACCCACTGACTATAAACCCAGAAATACTAATCTTAATCTTAAAATAATAAATCCTAACTAGTCATAAGTTTGCCTATGATACTCCAATATAGACACTTTGTATTGTGCCAAAACAAAAGCATTCACATTGCTAAACTCACAAATTATGATGTAGTCACTTAGCCTTAATACCATAATCTGTAAGGATTTAATGTTAAGAATTAATCTAAGTCTGCTCGAAATGCCTAGCCATGCTAGGTGTCCTAGTGGCCCCCTCTGTAATTAGTATTTTATAACATATAAACCACACAATAAAAACCACACATTGTAACCCTTAATAAACCAAAAACCTGTAAATCCCAATTGTAACCATTATTTTGTTATTATTATCACACTGGCCGATTCCCACCAAGGCAGGGTGGCCCGAAAAAGAAAAACTTTCACCATCATTCACTCCATCACTGTCTTGCCAGAAGGGTGCTTTACACTACAGTTTTTAAACTGCAACATTAACACCCCTCCTTCAGAGTGCAGGCACTGTACTTCCCATCTCCAGGACTCAAGTCCGGCCTGCCGGTTTCCCTGAATCCCTTCATAAATGTTACTTTCCTCACACTCCAACAGCACGTCAAGTATTAAAAACCATTTGTCTCCATTCACTCCTATCAAACACGCTCAAGCATGCCTGCTGGAAGTCCAAGCCCCTCGCACACAAAACCTCCTTTACCCCCTCCCTCCAACCCTTCCTAGGCCGACCCCGACCCCGCCTTCCTTCCACTACAGACTGATACACTCTTGAAGTCATTCTGTTTCGCTCCATTCTCTCTACATGTCCGAACCACCTCAACAACCCTTCCTCAGCCCTCTGGACAACAGTTTTGGTAATCCCGCACCTCCTCCTAACTTCCAAACTACGAATTCTCTGCATTATATTCACACCACACATTGCCCTCAGACATGACATCTCCACTGCCTCCAGCCTTCTCCTCGCTGCAACATTCATCACCCACGCTTCACACCCATATAAGAGCGTTGGTAAAACTATACTCTCATACATTCCCCTCTTTGCCTCCAAGGACAAAGTTCTTTGTCTCCACAGACTCCTAAGTGCACCACTCACTCTTTTTCCCTCATCAATTCTATGATTCACCTCATCTTTCATAGACCCATCCGCTGACACGTCCACTCCCAAATATCTGAATACGTTCACCTCCTCCATACTCTCTCCCTCCAATCTGATATTCAATCTTTCATCACCTAATCTTTTTGTTATCCTCATAACCTTACTCTTTCCTGTATTCACCTTTAATTTTCTTCTTTTGCACACCCTACCAAATTCATCCACCAATCTCTGCAACTTCTCTTCAGAATCTCCCAAGAGCACAGTGTCATCAGCAAAGAGCAGCTGTGACAACTCCCACTTTGTGTGTGATTCTTTATCTTTTAACTCCACGCCTCTTGCCAAGACCCTCGCATTTACTTCTCTTACAACCCCATCTATAAATATATTAAACAACCACGGTGACATCACACATCCTTGTCTAAGGCCTACTTTTACTGGGAAAAAATTTCCCTCTTTCCTACATACTCTAACTTGAGCCTCACTATCCTCGTAAAAACTCTTCACTGCTTTCAGTAACCTACCTCCTACACCATACACTTGCAACATCTGCCACATTGCCCCCCTATCCACCCTGTCATACGCCTTTTCCAAATCCATAAATGCCACAAAGACCTCTTTAGCCTTATCTAAATACTGTTCACTTATATGTTTCACTGTAAACACCTGGTCCACACACCCCCTACCTTTCCTAAAGCCTCCTTGTTCATCTGCTATCCTATTCTCCGTCTTACTCTTAATTCTTTCAATTATAACTCTACCATACACTTTACCAGGTACACTCAACAGACTTATCCCCCTATAATTTTTGCACTCTCTTTTATCCCCTTTGCCTTTATACAAAGGAACTATGCATGCTCTCTGCCAATCCCTAGGTACCTTACCCTCTTCCATACATTTATTAAATAATTGCACCAACCACTCCAAAACTATATCCCCACCTGCTTTTAACATTTCTATCTTTATCCCATCAATCCCGGCTGCCTTACCCCCTTTCATTTTACCTACTGCCTCACGAACTTCCCCCACACTCACAACTGGCTCTTCCTCACTCCTACAAGATGTTATTCCTCCTTGCCCTATACACGAAATCACAGCTTCCCTATCTTCATCAACATTTAACAATTCCTCAAAATATTCCTTCCATCTTCCCAATACCTCTAACTCTCCATTTAATAACTCTCCTCTCCTATTTTTAACTGACAAATCCATTTGTTCTCTAGGCTTTCTTAACTTGTTAATCTCACTCCAAAACTTTTTCTTATTTTCAACAAAATTTGTTGATAACATCTCACCCACTCTCTCATTTGCTCTCTTTTTACATTGCTTCACCACTCTCTTAACTTCTCTCTTTTTCTCCATATACTCTTCCCTCCTTGCATCACTTCTACTTTGTAAAAACTTCTCATATGCTAACTTTTTCTCCCTTACTACTCTCTTTACATCATCATTCCACCAATCGCTCCTCTTCCCTCCTGCACCCACTTTCCTGTAACCACAAACTTCTGCTGAACACTCTAACACTACATTTTTAAACCTACCCCATACCTCTTCGACCCCATTGCCTATGCTCTCATTAGCCCATCTATCCTCCAATAGCTGTTTATATCTTACCCTAACTGCCTCCTCTTTTAGTTTATAAACCTTCACCTCTCTCTTCCCTGATGCTTCTATTCTCCTTGTATCCCATCTACCTTTTACTCTCAGTGTAGCTACAACTAGAAAGTGATCTGATATATCTGTGGCCCCTCTATAAACATGTACATCCTGAAGTCTACTCAACAGACTCAAGAAATCGTAATGACACGATTGCAAACAAACCATACCCCCGGCCGGGATTGAACCCGCGGTCATAGAGTCTCAAAACTCCAGCCCGTCGCGTTAGCCACTAGACCAGCTAGCCACAATAAGATTCATCCAACTAGGTATATTTCTACACCATAGGAAGGTTAGCACAGGCACCACTGTGACCACAAATGCAAGTTTTTACAGACGAATCTCCAGCTAGCGTGGCCGTGACGAACTCTAGCTCAAGTCCCTTCACTGCCGTCAACATGACTCAAGAAATCGTAATGACACGATTCGTCAATCGTGTCATTACGATTTCTTGAGTCATGTTGACGAGCCACGCTAGCTGGAGATTCGTCTGTACAGTGGTGCCTGTGCTAACCTTCCTATGGTGTAGAAATATACCTAGTTGGATGAATCTTATTGTGGCTAGCTGGTCTAGTGGCTAACGCGACGGGCTGGAGTTTTGAGACTCTATGACCGCGGGTTCAATCCCGGCCGGGGGTATGGCAATTCCTCGGATCAAATTTTTCTCGAAATCAAAGACTCCATCCCCTCGGATCAAGTTTTTGGATTCTCCCCTCTCTGGGTAAGCATTCAAATGAACTCCTCCTATGGGGCATGGTACTTTCTCTTACTACAGGTCTAAACAAGTGTGACGTCACCCCACCTATGTTTACTCGGCGGTCAGTGACGTCACGTAATAACCTCACACATACAGGCTGAATCTTGTCGACTTCCCCCTACACATTTTTCACTCTTAACCCAGGATACCCCAAATAATTTCACATTTTTTTTCGTTAATACCCACAACAATCCACAATTTCTTTACAAAATACAACACAAGTCTAGATATTTTTCTCGTTATTAACACACAAGAGGTCTCTGAGTGTGTTTTTGGTGGGGTGTGTGTCGTATTGAGTGGTGGTGATCTGGGTTGAGTATGGTTGGAGGTGTTCATTGAACTTGAGCACTTGTGTCTTGTGATCTATTTTGAACTTCTGACTTTGTATAAGGGAAAGATAAGCGAGGAATTCTTGTGTTGTGAGTCTTACACCAGATATCATCACTGGCAAACATGGCAACTGTCATAGAGGAAACTATTTCTGCAGGTGATGGAAATGATGATAGCTTCCAGACCTTTAAAAGTAAACAAAAGAGAAAAAGTGAGAAAGGGCTAGAGCGTCGACGTAGTCAGACTCACTTGACTCGTACACAATGTGATACTAAACGTCCTTGGTGCACAGAGGCTGCAAGAAGTCTTTCTTCAAAGGAAGAATGTGTTAAGCTGAACTTCCCTGACAACACCCCGCTGCCTGCTAAGTGTGCATGGCTAATGGAAGCTGTAAACAAGCATCCTAACTCAAGGATCCAATTTAGGAAAAACACACACAACTTTGTGTTTGTGGAACAGAATGCAGAACTGATCAATGATCTACTTAGTACACCTTATGGGGATATTAAGCTGCTCCGACCTCCATCAGACACTCACCACTTTAAAAAATGGGTCAGTATCATAATCTTTGGATACCCTCTCTGCATGGACCCATCCCATCTGACTCTAAGTGAGCATATCATCAAGCCTAAAAGACTTAAAGGAAAATCCCAAATTATTGCCAGTTGGGTGGGTCCTGTGCCCCTCCCCCGGAATATCTGGGTGCATGGTTTACGTTTCCTAAACATCGAAGTGTACCTACCCCCTAAACGTAGGTGTTACAAATGCCAGCACTATGGCCATGTTGCAGTAGACTGTGGAATACTACATTCTTGGTGTGGTAAGTGTGCTGGGAAACATTCCACTAGAGAATGCACAGTAGGCCCTGACAGCCAAAAATTTAAGTGTATTAACTGTAAAGAAGTTGGGGTTACAGTTTCCCACAAGGACTGCAGTCAGAACCCAAACAACCTTCGATGTAAACCTGATAACAGTCCTTTAATGGTAACTGAGGATGGGGCCATCCAGTCTACCACAGCCAGATCTGAGACTGAACCTCTGCAAAGTGTGCAAGAACCCCACCTCACTGCAAAGGATTCTGGTGATACCAGAATGCCATCACACACACCAGCTGTGGAGGAGCTAGCCATCCCTGCTAGCACATATGGAACTACTGGTCTGCCACTACAGATACCTATGGCTACACCTGAATATGGGGATGAGTTTGTCATTTCTCCCAATACACACAACTACAACAGTCAGACGGACACCACACAGGTAACCTCCCTGGAAATTGGAGATGAGTCAGATGCACAGGACCTACCTGCAATGAATGATGAAACAGAGAACACTAATGTAACCATGGTACCTGTTAAGGTGATAGGTGTTAAAGAAAGCACTAACCCAGAAGTGCCATCCTCCGGAGAGGCATTGGATTCGCCTGACCTTCCTCATATTATAACAAATTTCCAGAAAAAAATTGAGCATCTTGAACAGATCCTGACAAGTTTAATAAATATATGTAATCAGGATGATGCTCTTGAGCATGGTGATGATGTCAAAAGTGCAGCAATCTCCGTTCAGCTTCCAGCAATTTGTGAGAAAGAAGCCCATAACTCTTGCCTTCAAGACTTGCCTTTTAACTGGCTGCCAAAATGCCGAAAAATGCTTAAAAATAAAGGTCCTGAAGATAAAGACGTACAAACTATGCTATTTGCTCTTAAGTATCTGCACACTGTAGTCAAAGCATAATAGTTTTACCATCTTATGAGCAAGAGATTGTAATAACTCACTACAATGGATACATTACAAATCTTTTCATGGAACATTGCTTCCATCAGGAAGCGGTTGCCTGACTTACATCATATTAGTGCAACCAAGAATATTGATGTCATCTGTTTGCAGGAATGTAGATTGAAAGATGGAGCACCTCCACCAAACTTGCCTGGATATGCAGCTTATAACCTAAGGTCAACCAACTGTTGTGTGATGTATGTCAGAAAGAACTTGCCACATTCACTCCTTTCCTTGCAGAGTCGAGTTAACATGCAGTATCATGGTGTCAAAGTATATGCAGGCGATTTTTCCATAAACATTTTTAATCTCTATGCCCCAGCGAACCAGCTTCGACCTGATGCTTTACCAGATCGCATCAATAGTGAACCTACCATCATTCTTGGAGATTTTAATGCCAGACATAAGAATATTGGTGGGTCTATAACAAACACCAATGGAACTAAACTAGTGAGATTGCTAAATGAGCATGATAATGTTCGAATTGTGGGCACTACTGAGCCTACTCACATATATGGTGGCATACTAGATCTGTGTCTTGGATTTAATACATCATATACGATGCATGACTCTGTCATAGTTGATGATCTTCTATCTGATCACTTCCCAAGACTAACAACTGTCAATCTTGATCACATCTCCAGCAATCAAGGAGCTAAATACAGAAGGAGGAAACTTATTCTCAAACCAGAACACAGAGACAACTTTATTAACCACTTGGATCAATGGTATAAGAATTACGAGCCCATTGGCACACAAAAATTTAATGATGATTTAATTACCACTATTGAGAGTGTTCTCACAGATCAAGTGGGCAGGAATAGGAAACAAAAACCCTCCACTATAAATAACAATAAAAACCAATGTAAATACTATAATGATCCACAGCTGCGCAATCTAACACATGCAGCTAGGAGGATTGGTAAAGCATACCGTGAATGTAGAACCCCAGACCTGCTCAGAACGTTCCAAGCTGCACTAACAAATGCAAGGAATAGAAAGGAAGAACTTAGGCAACAGGAATGGGAACAGTTTGTTAGTGGATTAAATAGGTCCACCCCTTTGAGTTTGGCTTGGAAAGGTATAAATAAAATAACCAGGAAAAAGACTGGCAATGTTGCTCATCCCTTTCCTCTTGAAAAAGCAAATGACCTCATAAATGACTGGTCCAAAACATCCAGGCATGAAAGCCTTCCATCTCATATTAGAAAAAATTTAGAGAGTACTTCTGAAGAAATGTTGAAACTGATTAATTTTATGAGCCAAAATATTGATGAGAGTGATTGCCTCTTTACCGAGTATGAATTAGATAATGCATTAACCAAAGGTCGATCAACTGCTCCTGGAGAGGATGGTATAACCTATGATATTCTCAGAACTCTAAGGCACGTGCCTGATAACCCTTTGTTGGCACTGTATAATCTCAGTTACATTGAGGGCGTTCTTCCTACTTCCTGGACCAATAGTCTCATTGTGCCTATCCCTAAGCCCCAACAGCCTGATACATTTAGGCCGATCTCCTTAACTAGTTGTCTTTGTAAAACTTTTGAAAGAATGATGCTTAACAGACTGTACTACAGAATCAGACACCAACTTTCCCCCTACCTCTATGGGTTCATGAAAGGTAAAAGTGTGCAGAACTGTATTTCCACCTTTCTCACTGCACACACCTCTACTAGTTTTACCACTTTTCTTGATCTAAAATCTGCATTTGATATTGCGAACAGAACCGTTATACTACATGAACTAGCCAAAATGAATATTGGTGGTAGCTTACTCTGCTGGATAATAGGATACCTGTCAAATAGAGTATCCTCTGTCCTTTACCAAGGCTTCAGAAGTGATTCTAAAGAAATGTCTTTAGGTACACCGCAGGGAGGAGTTCTTAGTCCCATGCTATTTAATATTCTGATTAATGCTCTCCTAAATGCTCTACCTGCCTCACCTAAACATATAGCTATAAGCTATGCTGATGATATCATGATCCATACAACAGGGCATAAGAAGATGAATACCATTCTTAATGAAGTTCAAGCAATTTGTAATCGACTAGGCCTCATAATATCTTCCTCTAAAACAAAGATATTAACAAGCAAACGACATCCCCCACCCATCTATTTGCAGGGTGAAATCATTAGCTACGTTAAAACTTACAGATATCTTGGTGTAGATGTACCCTTTAACAAATCCACTATACCACAACTAAACAAGAAATGTAAAGCTAGGCTAAATGCTCTCAAAGCTGTTGCTGGCTACAATCCCAACTATGGTGCTAATGTGAGAATCGTGAGAATGATGTACATAGCCTATGTTAGGTCCTTAATTGATTATGCTGCTCCCATGTTGATATTAGCTAGAGAAAGTTCTCTCCGACCCTTGGAGTTAATGCAAAATGAAGCTCTCAGGATTATTCTTGGCTGTCCCAGATCTACAAAAGTTCTTAACATGAGGAAGGAGCTTGGTATTTCTAGTATCAGTGATAGGATTGTTGAAATTAACACTGTACTCGGTATTAGAATGTTGAGAAACGAACCAGACACTGTCACAGTGAATCTTACCAAGTGTCTAGAGGTAAATACACACAGATCTAAATGGATTGTGAAAACGTGCAATTGCATTAAGTTTTATAACCTGCATGAACTGTATCACTGTAGGCAACAAGAGCATTTCACCCCTCCATGGAAGATGTGTTCATTTAATATCACATACCTACAAGTCCCTCCCAAGAAGCTCATTGCTAGTAATCCCTTCCTTAAATCTCTTGTTAGAGCAACTGCTCAAGAAGAAATTTCTCACCTAGCTGGTAGTAATAAGTTATCACAAGTTATATACACTGATGGATCTAAACAGGAGTCTTCTGGCAGGGCTGCATCTGCTCTTGTTGCCACCTCCCTAGTTAAGAACGATAATAAATTTGTTGAGTTAGGCATAAGAATTAACAACTGGGCGTCTACACTGCAAACTGAATTGTTTGCAATCCTAATGGCGCTAAAGCTAACCTATGACACTGAGCTTGACTCTATCATCATTACTGATT
Source organism: Cherax quadricarinatus (assembly GCF_038502225.1). Taxonomy (NCBI): domain Eukaryota; kingdom Metazoa; phylum Arthropoda; class Malacostraca; order Decapoda; family Parastacidae; genus Cherax; species Cherax quadricarinatus. The sequence continues at coordinate 43,890 of NW_027195546.1, read as the reverse complement.
CTATGTCATCATTGAAGGCTCTTGACTCATATAATGACTCCAACAACATGCTCATTGGGGAAGCCAGGTATAGATACTCAAAAATTAGGGACAAAGGAATTAATGTACAATTGCTATGGATCCCATCACACATTGGATTACTCCTTCATGATAAAGTTGATATGTTAGCCAAGAAGAGTATCCAGAAGGAGAATGTAGAATATAACTTTGGTATAACTGTGTCTAGCATTAGGAATAATATTAGGAGAGAAGTAAATAATGAAAATGATTGTTATAGGAATGCAGTTAGAAGCCTGAGTAGATCTATAACCCACTATGATAACATGAACGTAGATAAGTATGTTTATGGAGCAACTTGCAATGTGAACAGACTGACTGATGTTGTAGTGGCCAGGCTTAGGCTTGGTTACAAGTACTTCTGGCAGTTTGGGAGACACACAGATGATGATCAAACTAAATGTAAATTATGTGATCAGGCATATGGTCACTCTCTTGAACACTATGTGCTTAATTGTCCACTTATTGAGGAATACAGAGACAGACAGTATAATAACCTATGTGACATGTCAAGATATCTTATTAATGAAAATAAGATACCAGATATACTAAGCAAATTTCCTAAATTTGCTTGTAACAGATAAGTGAACTATAGATATGTAGATATAAATCCATATGTATTCCTGTTAACCCTTTGGGGCCTAGTTCCTAGGCCTTTCGTGTATCCATATGCTCTCGCGCTACCGTCCACAGGATGGATATGGGGTGCACAATAAACTAGCCACTTCGGTGGCAAAATCTAATCTAAATCTTTTTTTTGATATCTCTAGTTCGACAACAACACCCACATCCCACAACACCCACAGCCCTCATCACCCACAACCCACATCACCCACAACAACAACCCACAACACCCACAACCCACATCACCCACAACCCACAATTTTTTCTCGTTTTAACTAATTTCATCAGAAAAAGTCACATCAACAACCCACAACTTATAACGTCTTTTCGGTATCACTAGTTCGACAACAACACCCACAACCCACAACCCACAACACCCACAACCCACAATTTTTTCTCATTTTAACTAATTTCATCAGAAAACGTCACATCAACAACCCACAACTTATAACCACTTTTTGGTATCTCTAGTTCGACTACATTACCCACAACCCTCATCACTTACCAATTTATTCACAATTTATTCGATACAAATTTTTCCCCTTCTTTTTACTGAATCTTAAATGTAATACACATTCCTCCCTACATTACTAAAATTCTAATAAAATCCTCTCTATACCCATCTCCTTGTATCCACATAAATTGATATTATACTCACAACAACTAATCTCACTACCCAACTACTGCGACATGTTTCAACACCCTCCATTCTTTTCCAATATATCATAACTTTTCAATTCTATAATTTCTTTTTAAAATATTCACACATTACCTTTATTTTCAGTAAAATCCCCCCCATTAAATTTCTAATACAACCCTCCCCATATTTCATTAAATTTCTAATACAACCCTCCCCATACCCCTCTCCATCTCACCCACATTTCTTCACATCCACTCACCCATCTCCCAACACACCTCTTCTGAACACACACATGGTACAAAAATCACATTTCACATCCACAAATGCATCTCATCACCCAGGACTCTCAAATCCACTAAAATCACTGTATCCAAGATATTCACAAAACTCTATGACCACCTAACACACACAACCACCGCTGCAGCACAAACACAGCACCGATACCTAACAAGGAATCACACTGTACACATGTTACATACTTGAGTATGCAGCACACCCACACACACGTCACTGCAACCACAATTTGAGTACTTTGAACACCTTCAAAACACTCTCATACATCATTTGAGACCACCTTTTCTCAATATCTCTTAAGAAATATTCTCTCATCCACAACCTTTATCATCTCACTACAGAACAACCCCAAGATTACTTCGAACACTCTCATAAATCATTTGATTACTCACATAAACACCTTTGAACATTTCCAAACAACACTGAAGCACTTCCAAAATATCATTTTGAATACTCCCAAATAAGATTTATCATCTCTAATTTATCTACACTTACACATTTCATTAACTGAAATTACAACTCATCCACCATACTACTCCCTCAGTCTCCAGACTTTACAACATTATCACAAAAACTAACTCATACACTTATGACATGAGACATTTTACCAAAACTAACACAAACACACCCACACACACCACACTTTACTTTGTACAACGCCAAAAACAACATCAATTACCTTTGATTACTCCAAAATCATCATTTGAACACATTCAAAAACATCATCAAACTCCTTTGAATACTCCCAAAACACCACTGAATACTACCAAAACAGCACCGAATACTGCCCAAACAACACTAAAAATCACCAGAAACTAAGATCAACACCACCAACTAACACCCATTTTATAGAAATCCCCTCAAATCACTATAACCAAGACGATCCCACTCACCTCAAAACCACTAAGATCGCAGAAAACACTCATTTTTATAAACATTCACACAAAAAATCACAATCACCAACTCCATACAATATCTAATACACTCCTCTCACTACCACCAACACATACCAGCACAGATAGGGATACCTCCCATGACATCACACTCCATCCTGCGTTTACTTGGCGATCAGCGACGTCACACCCCACTTTTACTTCATTTAACTTAACGAGAGGAAGTTACTTGTTTCAACCTGTTATATCTCCAATATCTAAGATCACCACAATCAAGACGTTTACCAAATTCTATAACCCCTCCACTAAGATCACACATTTTTGTACACATTCTCTTAAAACATCATCATAACGAAGATCACTAAAACTATCTATACTTTTACTAAGATCACCTAACATTTTATCTTCTCTAACTCACCCACCAATTTACATTCTCATTCACACTTACACATTTCATTAACCGAAATTACGTCTCATCCACCAAACTCCTCCCTCATTCTCCAGACATTACAACATTAGCACAAAAAAAAAAACTAACTCATACACTTATGACATGAGACATTACCATATCTAACACACTGACTAACTTTGAACCAACTCTGAACATCACCAAAACACCACTGATCATCTTCAAAAAATACTCTGCACATCATTTGAACACCTTCAAAAAACACCATCAAACACCTCCGAATACTCCCAAAACACTACTGATTACTACCAAATCACCACTGAATACTACCAAAACACCGTCAAAATCACCAGAATCTAAGTTTAGCATCACCAGCTAACATCCATTTTATAGAAATTCCCTCAAATCACTATAACCAAGAACTCCCTTCCCATGGGCGCAAAAAAAGAAAAAAAAGAAAAGCTTGAACACAAACCTAATATGCAAACACTTAGTACATGATCACCATCAACTGAAAACATATCTTGTACACACATAAATCTAAGACAACCACCAACAACAATCACCCATGTTCACTTACCTCAAAAATCACTAATATCACAGAAAACACTCATTTTTTATAAACATTCACACAAAAAATCATATTTGACAATATCTAAGCGCACTCACCTCACTACCACCAACACACGATGTCACACCTCACAGGACCGGCGAGGTCACCTCCAGTGACGTCACACCCCACTTTTACTTCATTTAACTTAACGAGAGGAAGTTACTTGTTTCAACCTGTTATATCTCCAATATCTAAGATCACCACAATCAAGACGTTTACCAAATTCTATAACCCCACCACTAAGATCACACATTTTTTGTACACATTCTCTTAAAACATCATCATAACGAAGATCACTAAAACTATCTATACTTTTACTAAGATCACATAACATTTTGTCTTCTCTAACTCACCCACCAATTTACATTCTCATTCACACTTACACATTTCATTAACCGAAATTACATCTCATCCACCAAACTCCTCCCTCATTCTCCAGACTTTACAACATTAGCACAAAAAAAAAAAAAACTAACTCATACACTTATGACATGAGACATTACCATAACTAACACACTGACTAACTTTGAACCATCTCTGAACAACACCAAAACACCACGGAACACCTTCAAAAAAATACTCTGCACATCATTTGAACACCTTCAAAAAACACCATCAAACACCTCCGAATACTCCCAAAACACTGCTGATTACTACCAAATCACCACTGAATACTACCAAAACACCGTCAAAATCACCAGAATCTAAGTTTAGCATCACCAGCTAACATCCATTTTATAGAAATTCCCTCAAATCACTATAACCAAGAACTCCCTTCCCATGGGCGCAAAAAAAAAAAAAAGAAAAACTTGAACACAAACCTAATACGCAAACACTTAGTACATGATCACCATCAACTGAAAACATATCTTGTACACACATAAATCTAAGACAACCACCAACAACAATCACCCATGTTCACTTACCTCAAAAATCACTAATATCACAGAAAACACTCATTTTTTATAAACATTCACACAAAAAATCATATTTGACAATATCTAAGCGCACTCACCTCACTACCACCAACACACGATGTCACACCTCACAGGACCGGCGAGGTCACCTCCAGTGACGTCACACTCCCATCTGTGTTTACTTGGTGCTTAGTAACATCACACCCAACCCACCTTGTTTCAACCTGTTGTACCCACATTATCTAAGAACACTATAACCAAGACGATTACCAGATTTTATGACCCCACCACTAATATCACAGAAAACACTCATTTTTATAATTATTCACACAAAAATCACGATCACCAATTCCATATCATGTTTACCATCATCTATCAACACTCATCACCAAGATCACCAAAAATCTAAGATCATGCATCTCAAAACTACTATGATCACTGAAAACACTTATTTTTTAAACATTCGCACAAAAATAAGACATACACAAAAATACCACGACACTTCCACCAACATCTATAACATAACATGAGCACTATAACATATCTCCATCACAAAAAAAAAAATAATACACAGACACCCACAACTTATACATTTCAATCACAAATTTAAGACATGAGACATACACACCAAATCTAAGACATTCACCTCCAACTAAGACATACACATCTTAACTAAGACATACACCAAAACCTATACTTGACATATTGCGGTATGAATATTCATACCGCATTTATCATTTCTCACCTATGTTGCATATCACATTCCTCATCCACATCATCCCTGAAACATCCTTTCTTATTCATTCCGTATATCTCTTAGAGTTATTTTAACCCCGACGTCCCATCATGACATTAGGAGCCAGAGTGTAGTAGGTGGTGTTGGAGTGGTGATGGTTGCTCTGGCTCCTACGTCGTGATGGGCGTCGGGGTTAAAACAACTCTAAGAGATATACGGAATGAATAAGAAAGGATGTTTCAGGGGTGATGTGGATGAGGAATGTGATATGCAACATAGGTGAGAAATGATAAATGCAGTATGAATATTCATACCGCAATATGTCAAGTATAGGTTTTGGTGTATGTCTTAGTTAAGATGTGTATGTCTTAGTTGGAGGTGAATGTCTTAGATTTGGTGTGTATGTCTCATGTCTTAAATTTGTGATTGAAATGTATAAGTTGTGGGTGTCTGTGTATTATTTTTTTTTTTTTTTGTGATGGTGATATGTTATAGTGCTCATGTTATGTTATAGATGTTGGTGGAAGTGTCGTGGTATTTTTGTGTATGTCTTATTTTTGTGCGAATGTTTAAAAAATAAGTGTTTTCAGTGATCATAGTAGTTTTGAGATGCATGATCTTAGATTTTTGGTGATCTTGGTGATGAGTGTTGATAGATGATGGTAAACATGATATGGAATTGGTGATCGTGATTTTTGTGTGAATAATTATAAAAATGAGTGTTTTCTGTGATATTAGTGGTGGGGTCATAAAATCTGGTAATCGTCTTGGTTATAGTGTTCTTAGATAATGTGGGTACAACAGGTTGAAACAAGGTGGGTTGGGTGTGATGTTACTAACCACCAAGTAAACACAGATGGGAGTGTGACGTCACTGGAGGTGACCTCGCCGGTCCTGTGAGGTGTGACATCGTGTGTTGGTGGTAGTGAGGTGAGTGCGCTTAGATATTGTCAAATATGATTTTTTGTGTGAATGTTTATAAAAAATGAGTGTTTTCTGTGATATTAGTGATTTTTGAGGTAAGTGAACATGGGTGATTGTTGTTGGTGGTTGTCTTAGATTTATGTGTGTACAAGATATGTTTTCAGTTGATGGTGATCATGTACTAAGTGTTTGCGTATTAGGTTTGTGTTCAAGTTTTTCTTTTTTTTTTTTGCGCCCATGGGGAGGGAGTTCTTGGTTATAGTGATTTGAGGGAATTTCTATAAAATGGATGTTAGCTGGTGATGCTAAACTTAGATTCTGGTGATTTTGACGGTGTTTTGGTAGTATTCAGTGGTGATTTGGTAGTAATCAGTAGTGTTTTGGGAGTATTCGGAGGTGTTTGATGGTGTTTTTTGAAGGTGTTCAAATGATGTGCAGAGTATTTTTTTAAAGGTGTTCCGTGGTGTTTTGGTGATGTTCAGAGTTGGTTCAAAGTTAGTCAGTGTGTTAGTTATGGTAATGTCTCATGTCATAAGTGTATGAGTTAGTTTTTTTTTTTGTGCTAATGTTGTAAAGTCTGGAGAATGAGGGAGGAGTTTGGTGGATGAGATGTAATTTCGGTTAATGAAATGTGTAAGTGTGAATGTAAATTGGTGAGTGAGTTAGAGAAGACAAAATGTTATGTGATCTTAGTAAAAGTATAGATAGTTTTAGTGATCTTCGTTATGATGATGTTTTAAGAGAATGTGTACAAAAAATGTGTGATCTTAGTGGTGGGGTTATAGAATTTGGTAAACGTCTTGATTGTGGTGATCTTAGATATTGGAGATATAACAGGTTGAAACAAGTAACTTCCTCTCGTTAAGTTAAATGAAGTAAAAGTGGGGTGTGACGTCACTGGAGGTGACCTCGCCGGTCCTGTGAGGTGTGACATCGTGTGTTGGTGGTAGTGAGGTGAGTGCGCTTAGATATTGTCAAATATGATTTTTTGTGTGAATGTTTATAAAAAATGAGTGTTTTCTGTGATATTAGTGATTTTTGAGGTAAGTGAACATGGGTGATTGTTGTTGGTGGTTGTCTTAGATTTATGTGTGTACAAGATATGTTTTCAGTTGATGGTGATCATGTACTAAGTGTTTGCGTATTAGGTTTGTGTTCAAGTTTTTCTTTTTTTTTTTTTTTTTTTTTTGCGCCCATGGGAAGGGAGTTCTTGGTTATAGTGATTTGAGGGAATTTCTATAAAATGGATGTTAGCTGGTGATGCTAAACTTAGATTCTGGTGATTTTGACGGTGTTTTGGTAGTATTCAGTGGTGATTTGGTAGTAATCAGTAGTGTTTTGGGAGTATTCGGAGGTGTTTGATGGTGTTTTTTGAAGGTGTTCAAATGATGTGCAGAGTATTTTTTGAAGATGATCAGTGGTGTTTTGGTGATGTTCAGAGTTGGTTCAAAGTTAGTCAGTGTGTTAGATATGGTAATGTCTCATGTCATAAGTGTATGAGTTAGTTTTTTTTTTTGTGCTAATGTTGTAAAGTCTGGAGAATGAGGGAGGAGTTTGGTGGATGAGATGTAATTTCGGTTAATGAAATGTGTAAGTGTGAATGAGAATGTAAATTGGTGGGTGAGTTAGAGAAGATAAAATGTTAGGTGATCTTAGTAAAAGTATAGATAGTTTTAGTGATCTTCGTTATGATGATGTTTTAAGAGAATGTGTACAAAAATGTGTGATCTTAGTGGAGGGGTTATAGAATTTGGTAAACGTCTTGATTGTGGTGATCTTAGATATTGGAGATATAACAGGTTGAAACAAGTAACTTCCTCTCGTTAAGTTAAATGAAGTAAAAGTGGGGTGTGACGTCGCTGATCGCCAAGTAAACGCAGGATGGAGTGTGATGTCATGGGAGGTATCCCTATCTGTGCTGGTATGTGTTGGTGGTAGTGAGAGGAGTGTATTAGATATTGTATGGAGTTGGTGATTGTGATTTTTTGTGTGAATGTTTATAAAAATGAGTGTTTTCTGCGATCTTAGTGGTTTTGAGGTGAGTGGGATCGTCTTGGTTATAGTGATTTGAGGGGATTTCTATAAAATGGGTGTTAGTTGGTGGTGTTGATCTTAGTTTCTGGTGATTTTTAGTGTTGTTTGGGCAGTATTCGGTGCTGTTTTGGTAGTATTCAGTGGTGTTTTGGGAGTATTCAAAGGAGTTTGATGATGTTTTTGAATGTGTTCAAATGATGATTTTGGAGTAATCAAAGGTAATTGATGTTGTTTTTGGCGTTGTACAAAGTAAAGTGTGGTGTGTGTGGGTGTGTTTGTGTTAGTTTTGGTAAAATGTCTCATGTCATAAGTGTATGAGTTAGTTTTTGTGATAATGTTGTAAAGTCTGGAGACTGAGGGAGTAGTATGGTGGATGAGTTGTAATTTCAGTTAATGAAATGTGTAAGTGTAGATAAATTAGAGATGATAAATCTTATTTGGGAGTATTCAAAATGATATTTTGGAAGTGCTTCAGTGTTGTTTGGAAATGTTCAAAGGTGTTTATGTGAGTATTCAAATGATTTATGAGAGTGTTCGAAGTAATCTTGGGGTTGTTCTGTAGTGAGATGATAAAGGTTGTGGATGAGAGAATATTTCTTAAGAGATATTGAGAAAAGGTGGTCTCAAATGATGTATGAGAGTGTTTTGAAGGTGTTCAAAGTAAAGTGAGGTGTGTGTGTGTGTGTGTGTGTGTGTGTGTGTGTGTGTGTGTGTGTGTGTGTGTGTGTGTGTGTGTGTGTGTGTGTGTGTGTGTGTGTGTGTGTGTGTGTGTTGTGTGTGTGTGTGTGTGTGTGTGTGTGTGTGTTTGTGTGTGTGTGTGTGTGTGTGTGTGTGTGTGTGTGTGTGTGTGTGTGTGTGTTGTTGTTTGTGTGTGTGTGTGTGTGTGTGTGTGTGTGTGTGTGTGTGTGTGTGTGTGTGTGTGTGTGTGTGTGTGTGTGTTAGGTGGTCATAGAGTTTTGTGAATATCTTGGATACAGTGATTTTAGTGGATTTGAGATGGGTGATGAGATGCATTTGTGGATGTGAAATGTGATTTTTGTGTGTGTTCAGAAGAGGTGTGTTGGGAGATGGGTGAGTGGATGTGAAGAAATGTGGGTGAGATGGAGAGGGGTATGGGGAGGGTTGTATTAGAAATTTAATGAAATATGGGGGGGGGGATTTTACTGAAAATAAAGGTAATGTGTGAATATTTTAAAAAGAAATTATAGAATTGAAAAGTTATGATATATTGGAAAAGAATGGAGGGTGTTGAAACATGTCGCAGTAGTTGGGTAGTGAGATTAGTTGTTGTGAGTATAATATCAATTTATGTGGATACAAGGAGATGGGTATGGAGAGGATTTTATTAGAATTTTAGTAATGTAGGGAGGAATGTGTATTACATTTAAGATTCAGTAAAAAGAAGGGGAAAAATTTGTATCGAATAAATTGTGAATAAATTGGTAAGTGATGAGGGTTGTGGGTAATGTAGTCGAACTAGAGATACCAAAAAAGTGGTTATAAGTTGTGGGTTGTTGTTGTGACTTTTTCTGATGAAATTAGTTAAAACGAGAAAAAATTGTGGGTTGTGGGTGTTGTTGGTTGTGGGTGTTGTTGTCGAAAGTGATACGAGAAAATAAGTTGTGGGTTGTTGTGTGGGTTTTTCTGGGTGAAATGTGGGTTGTGGGTGGTGGGTGGGTGTTGTGTGGGTGTTGTGGGTGTTTTGTGTGGGTTGTGGGTGATGTGGGTTGTGGGTGTTGTGGGATGTGGGTGTTGTTGTCGAACTAGAGATATCGAAAAAAGACTTGATTCTGTTGTAAGTGTTCGTGTGTGTTTGGTTTGTGTTCATGTTTTTTTTGCGTTCATGTTATATCTTAGTTGGAGGAGAGTGTACTCATAGAAATTGGTAATCGTCTTGGTTATAGTGATTTGAGGGGATTTGTGTGAAAATGGGTGTTAGTCTGTTATGTTGATCTTAGTTTATGGTGATTTTGGTGGTGTTTTGACTGTATTCAGTGGTGTTTTAGTAGTATTCAGTGGTGTATTTGGGAGTACTCAAAATGATATTTTGGAAGTGTTTCAGTGTTGTTTGGAAATGTTCAAAGGTATTTTTGTGAGTATTCAAATGATTTATGAGAGTGTTTTGAAGGTGTTCAAAGTAAAGTGAGGTGTGTGTGCGTATTAACTTCGTAATATGTAAAATTGTGACTAGTGAATTTATCGAAAAGTGGTTATAAGTTGTAAGTGTTGTGGTGACTTTTTCTGATGAAATAGTTAAAACGAGAAAAATGTCTAGACTTGTGTTGTATTTTGTAAAGAAATTGTGGATTGTTGTGGGTATTAACGAAAAAAATGTGAAATTATTTGGGTTATCCTGGGTTAAGAGTGAAAAACCTTCACGACTACGACTTCTACTACTACAGCTAACCCATCTCTTTGGGAAGGACCTACTTCCACTGGGGAATCCCGCCTACCAGTGAATATGCCCTCGTCTGCTACACCTGACGTTACTATATAAGCGCCAGGATTCTTTCTTCTGCTTCAGAATCTCCACGACTATGGTGCTGTTCGCACCTACTCCTAGGTTGAGGGACTGATTACCTCATCTTCTGTACATAGTTCTACTGTCTTCAAGTTATGTCCTAGAATTTGTATTGATAAAGCCACTGGATGGCGAAACGTCTACAATAAAGATACCCAGATGTTGCACATGTATCTTACTCTCAACATAGGGGGAAGTCGACAAGATTCAGCCTGTATGTGTGAGGTTATTACGTGACGTCACTGACCGCCGAGTAAACATAGGTGGGGTGACGTCACACTTGTTTAGACCTGTAGTAAGAGAAAGTATCATGCCCCATAGGAGGAGTTCATTTGAATGTTTACCCTGAGAGGGGAGAATCCAAAAACTTGATCCGAGGAGATGGAGTCTTTGTAATATCGAGAAAAATTTGATCCGATGAATTGGAGTCTTTGTATTATCGAGAAAACCTTAATCCAAGGAGGTGGAGGAGGAATATTTTGGGGTGAAAGTGGGAGTCCATTTTGAATGCTTACCCCCAGAGGGGGGAATCCAAAAAACTTGATCTGAGGAGATCATAAGAAAATGAAATTCAAAAAAAATTGGGATGGGGGTGAAAGTGGAAGGGGGACCTCAAAAATTTGATCCGAGGAGATGGAGAGCACAAGAAAATGAAATTCAAAAAAAATTGAAACAATCGGAAAAAAATTCGGGGAGTGGGGGCGATCCGGACGACGCTGCCGAAGGCACAGCAGAAGGCGCGGCGGGCGCGACAGACGGGCGCGAGGGGCGCGGGCGGGCGCGAGGGGCGGGCGTGGGGAGCGGGGGCGCGGGTGGGGGTCGTGGGTGGGGGCGTGGGGGGGGCTGAGGGTGAATATATATATATATATATATATATATATATATATATATATATATATATATATATATATATATGTCAAGCCGAATAGGCAGAACTTGCGATCTTGGCTTAAATAGCAATGCTCATCTTGCCATATAGGACAAGTGAAAATTTGTGTATGCAATAATTTCGCCAAAATCATTCTGAACCTAACGAAAAAAATATATTTCACTGTGTTTGTTTAGTATTAAATTATTGTAAACAAATCTAAAATATATTTAGTTGGGTTAGGCTAAAATAAATTGTTCTTGTTATAATAAGGTTAGGTAAGTTTTCTAAGATTCTTTTGGTGCAAAATTAAAAATTTTTACATTAACATTAATGAAAAAAATATATCTTTAAACGTATAAGAGAAAATTTTAGAAAGGACTTAATTTTAAATGAGTTCTTGCTAATTGACCAGTTTTACATATTCGGCACGACATATATATATATATAATATATATATATATATATATATATATATATATATATATATATATATATATATAATATATATATATATATATAATATATATATATATATATATATATATATATATATATATATATATATATATATATATATATATATATATATATTTATATATATATATAGGTAGTAGTAGGTTGGTAGACAGCAACCACCCAGGGAGGTACTACCGTCCTGCCAAGTGAGTGTAAAACGAAAGCCTGTAATTGTTTTACATGATGGTAGGATTGCTGGTGTCTTTTGTCTGTCTCATAAATATGCAAGATTACAGGTACGTCTTGCTACTTCTACTTACACTTAGGTCACACTACACATACATGTACACGTTTATTTATACACACTCATCTGAGTTTTCTTTGATTTTATCTTAATAGTTCTTGGTCTTATTACTTTTCCTTTTATATCCATGGGGAAGTGGAATAAGAATCTTTCCTCCGTAAGCCATGCGTGTTGTAAAAGTCAACTAAAATGCCGGGAACAATGGGCTAGTAACCCCTTTTCCTGTAAAGATTACTAAAAAGAATAAGAAGAAGAAAATTGTCAAAGTGGGAAGTCTGAATGTGCGTGGATGTTGTGCAAATGATAAGAAAGAGATGATTGTGGATGTTATGAATGAGAAGAAACTGGATGTCCTGGCTTTAAGTGAAACAAAGCTGAAGGGGGTGGGAGAGTTTCAATGGAGAGGAATAAATGGGATTAGGTCAGGGGTTTCAAATAGAGTTAGAGCTAAAGAAGGAGTAGCAATAATGTTGAAGGATAAGCTATGGCAGGAAAAGAGGGACTACAAATGTATAAATTCAAGGATTATGTGGAGTAAAATAAAGATTGGATGTGAAAAGTGGGTTATAGTAAGCGTGTATGCACCTGGAGAAGAGAGAAGTGTAGAGGAGAGAGAGAGATTCTGGGAAATGTTGAGTGAATGCGTGGGGAGTTTTGAATCAAGTGTGAGAGTAATGGTGGTTGGGGATTTCAATGCTAAAGTGGGTAAAAATGTTATGGAGGGAGTAGTAGGTAAATTTGGGGTGCCAGGGGTAAATGTAAATGGGGAGCCTTTAATTGAGCTATGTGTAGAAAGAAATTTGGTAATAAGTAATACATATTTTATGAAAAAGAGGATAAATAAATATACAAGGTATGATGTAGCACGTAATGAAAGTAGTTTGTTAGATTATGTATTGGTGGATAAAAGGTTGATGGGTAGGCTCCAGGATGTACATGTTTATAGAGGGGCAACTGATATATCGGATCATTATTTAGTTGTAGCTACAGTTAGAGTAAGAGGTAGATGGGAAAAGAGGAAGGTGGCAACAACAAGTAAGAGGGAGGTGAAAGTGTATAAACTAAGGGAGGAGGAAGTTCGGGCGAGATATAAGCGACTATTGGCAGAAAGGTGGGCTAGTGCAAAGATGAGTAGTGGGGGGGTTGAAGAGGGTTGGAATAGTTTTAAAAATGCAGTATTAGAATGTGGGGCAGAAGTTTGTGGTTATAGGAGGGTGGGGGCAGGAGGAAAGAGGAGTGATTGGTGGAATGATGAAGTAAAGGGTGTGATAAAAGAGAAAAAGGTAGCTTACGAGAGGTTTTTACAAAGCAGAAGTGTTATAAGAAGAGCAGAGTATATGGAGAGTAAAAGAAAGGTGAAGAGAGTGGTGAGAGAGTGCAAAAGGAGAGCAGATGAAAGAGTGGGAGAGGCACTGTCAAGAAATTTTAATGAAAATAAGAAAAAATTTTGGAGTGAGTTAAACAAGTTAAGAAAGCCTAGGGAAAGTATGGATTTGTCAGTTAAAAACAGAGTAGGGGAGTTAGTAGATGGGGAGAGGGAGGTATTAGGTAGATGGCGAGAATATTTTGAGGAACTTTTAAATGTTGAGGAAGAAAGGGAGGCGGTAATTTCATGCACTGGCCAGGGAGGTATACCATCTTTTAGGAGTGAAGAAGAGCAGAATGTAAGTGTGGTGGAGGTACGTGAGGCATTACGTAGAATGAAAGGGGGTAAAGCAGCTGGAACTGATGGGATCATGACAGAAATGTTAAAAGCAGGGGGGGATATAGTGTTGGAGTGGTTGGTACTTTTGTTTAATAAATGTATGAAAGAGGGGAAGGTACCTAGGGATTGGCGGAGAGCATGTATAGTCCCTTTATATAAAGGGAAAGGGGACAAAAGAGATTGTAAAAATTATAGAGGAATAAGTTTACTGAGTATACCAGGAAAAGTATACGGTAGGGTTATAATTGAAAGAATTAGAGGTAAGACAGAATGTAGAATTGCGGATGAGCAAGGAGGCTTCAGAGTGGGTAGGGGATGTGTAGATCAAGTGTTTACATTGAAGCATATATGTGAACAGTATTTAGATAAAGGTAGGGAAGTTTTTATTGCATTTATGGATTTAGAAAAGGCATATGATAGAGTGGATAGAGGAGCAATGTGGCAGATGTTGCAAGTATATGGAATAGGTGGTAAGTTACTAAATGCTGTAAAGAGCTTTTATGAGGATAGTGAGGCTCAGGTTAGGGTGTGTAGAAGAGAGGGAGAATACTTCCCGGTAAAAGTAGGTCTTAGACAGGGATGTGTAATGTCACCATGGTTGTTTAATATATTTATAGATGGGGTTGTAAAAGAAGTAAATGCTAGGGTGTTCGGGAGAGGGGTGGGATTAAATTATGGGGAATCAAATTCAAAATGGGAATTGACACAGTTACTTTTTGCTGATGATACTGTGCTTATGGGAGATTCTAAAGAAAAATTGCAAAGGTTAGTGGATGAGTTTGAGAATGTGTGTAAAGGTAGAAAGTTGAAAGTGAACATAGAAAAGAGTAAGGTGATGAGGGTATCAAATGATTTAGATAAAGAAAAATTGGATATCAAATTGGGGAGGAGGAGTATGGAAGAAGTGAATGTTTTCAGATACTTGGGAGTTGACGTGTCGGCGGATGGATTTATGAAGGATGAGGTTAATCATAGAATTGATGAGGGAAAAAAGGTGAGTGGTGCGTTGAGGTATATGTGGAGTCAAAAAACGTTATCTATGGAGGCAAAGAAGGGAATGTATGAAAGTATAGTAGTACCAACACTCTTATATGGATGTGAAGCTTGGGTGGTAAATGCAGCAGCGAGGAGACGGTTGGAGGCAGTGGAGATGTCCTGTCTAAGGGCAATGTGTGGTGTAAATATTATGCAGAAAATTCGGAGTGTGGAAATTAGGAGAAGGTGTGGAGTTAATAAAAGCATTAGTCAGAGGGCAGAAGAGGGGTTGTTGAGGTGGTTTGGTCATTTAGAGAGAATGGATCAAAGTAGAATGACATGGAAAGCATATAAATCTATAGGGGAAGGAAAGAGGGGTAGGGGTCGTCCTCGAAAGGGTTGGAAAGAGGGGGTAAAGGAGGTTTTGTGGGCGAGGGGCTTGGACTTCCAGCAAGCGTGCATGAGCGTGTTAGATAGGAGTGAATGGAGACGAATGATACTTGGGACCTGACGATCTGTTGGAGTGTGAGCAGGGTAATATTTAGTGAAGGGATTCAGGGAAACCGGTTATTTTCATATAGTCGGACTTGAGTCCTGGAAATGGGAAGTACAATGCCTGCACTTTAAAGGAGGGGTTTGGGATATTGGCAGTTTGGAGGGATATGTTGTGTATCTTTATACGTATATGCTTCTAAACTGTTGTATTCTGAGCACCTCTGCAAAAGCAGTGATAATGTGTGAGTGTGGTGAAAGTGTTGAATGATGATGAAAGTATTTTCTTTTTGGGGATTTTCTTTCTTTTTTGGGTCACCCTGCCTCGGTGGGAGACGACCGACTTGTTGAAAAAAAAAAAAAAATATATATATATATATATATATATATATATATATATATATATATATATATATATATATATATATATATATATATATATATACATATATATATATATATATATATATATATATATATATATATATATATATATATATATATATATATATATATATATATATATATATATATATATATATATATATACATGTAGGTTTGAGACACAGGATTTTCCATCCCTGAAACATTGCTCTTTGTCGCTGAAAAGCTCATTCCTTTCTAGGTGCTCGACCACTCTTCTGACTTGGTACCCGTTTTTGTGCAACAGTTCGGGCGATCTCGGACATGCGGTGCCGCCCCGCCCCCCTTCCCGATGCTTCTATCTACTTGGAACAATTTAAAACCCTGAATATGGCATTCTGCAGGCGTGTCCCGACTTTTTGAATTAAACCACGTCTCAGTAATGGCAAATACATCTATGTTACCTGCACTAGCAACTAGTCTCAACTCGTCCATCTTATTCCTAGCACTGCGACTATTTGTGTAATATATACTTAAGGACCCTCCTATCTCTTTACCCTTCCTGCTCCTTTCTGTTATTCCACTAAACCTATTACTGTCATTGTCAATTAGTGCCACTGGCTTTCCAATATCCTCCTCATTTTGCCTATTACTAGTTCTCCTAGTACTCATGTTACTACCCTGCGACTTCACAGTTTTCCCGCCAAAACCCATACCACTAACTATTCCTAGTTTAAAGACCTAACAGCTCCCTCCACTGTGTTGGCCAGTGCTCCCACCCCACACCTAGACAAGTGAACCCCATCCCTGGCATACATGTCATTTCTGGCATACATAGCATTAGAAATCTTCCTTATGAAGAAAGATTGAAGACTCTTAAGTTACATTCACTTGTTAGACGAAGAATGAGGGGAGACCTGATCGAAGTGTATAAGTGGAAGATAGGTATTAATAAAGGGGGTATTAACAAGGTCTTGAGGATATCTCTCCAAGAGAGAACCCGCAGTAATGGATTTAAATTAGATAAGTTTAGATTTAGAAAGGACATAGGAAAGTATTGGTTTGGAAATAGGGTAGTAGATGAGTGGAACAGTCTGCCTAGTTGGGTTGTTGGGGCTGGGACTTTGGGTAGTTTCAAGTTTGGGTTGGATAGGTGCATGAGTGGGATGGGTTTTCTTTGAGTGGGTACTCACCTAATTGTGGTTGCAGGGGTCGAGACTCAGCTCCTGGCCCCGCCTCTTCACTGAACGCTACTAGGTCCTCTCTCTCCCTGCTCCATGAGCTTTATCATACCTCGTCTTAAAACTATGTATGGTTCCTGCCTCCACTACATCACTTGCCAGACTATTCCACTTCCTGACAACTCTATGACTGAAGAAATACTTCCTAACATCCTTTGACTCATCTGGGTCTTCAACTTCCAATTGTGACCCTTTGTTTCTGTGTCCCATCTCTGGAACATCCTGTCTCTGTCCACCTTGTCTATTCCACGCAGTATTTTGTATGTCGTTATCATGTCTCCCCTGACCCTCCTGTCCTCCAGTGTCGTCAGGCCGATTTCCCTTAACCTTTCTTCGTAGGACATTCCCCTTAGCTCTGGAACTAGCCTTGTTGCAAACCTTTGCACTTTCTCTAATTTCTTGACGTGCTTGATCAGGTGTGGGTTCCAAACTGGTGCTGCATACTCCAGTATGGGCCTGACGTACACAGTGTACAGTGTCTTGAACGATTCCTTACTGAGGTATCGGAACGCTATCCTTAGGTTTGCCAGACGCCCATATGCTGCAGCAGTTATCTGATTGATGTGTGCTTCGGGAGTCGTGTTCGGTATTATACTCACCCCAAGATCTTATATCTTGAGTGAAGTTTGCAGTCTTTGGCCACCTAGACTATACTCTGTCTGCGGTCTTCTTTGCCCTTCCCCGATCTTCATGACTTTGCATTTGGCAGGGTTAAATTCGAGAAGCCCGTTGCTGGACCAGGTGTCCAGCCTGTCCAGGTCTCTTTTTAGTTGTGTGTGTGTGTGTGTGTGTGTGTGTGTGTGTGTGTGTGTGTGTGTGTGTGTACTCACCTATTTGTACTCACCTATTTGTGGTTGCAGGGGTCGATTCATAGCTCCTGGCCCCGCCTCTTCACTGATTGCTACTAGGTCCTCTCTCTCCCTGCTCCATGAGCTTTATCATACCTCGCCTTAAAACTATGTATGGTTCCCGCCTCCACTACGTCACTTTCTAGGCTATTCCACGGCCTGACTACTCTATGACTGAAGAAATACTTCCTAACATCCCTTTGATTCATCTGAGTCTTCAACTTCCAATTGTGACCTCTTGTTTCTGTGTCCCATCTCTGGAACATCCCGTCTTTGTCCACCTTGTCTATTCCGCGCAGTATTTTATATGTCGTTATCATGTCTCCCCTGACCCTCCTGTCCTCCAGTGTCGTCAGGCCGATTTCCCTCAACCTTTCTTCGTAGGACAATCCCCTTAGCTCTGGGACTAGTCTTGTTGCAAACCTTTGCACTTTCTCTAATTTCTTGACGTGCTTGACCAGGTGTGGATTCCAAACTGGTGCTGCATACTCCAGTATGGGCCTGACGTAAATGGTATACAGAGTCTTGAACGATTCCTTACTGAGGTATCGGAACGCTATCCGTAGGTTTGCCAGACGCCCGTATGCTGCAGCAGTTATCTGATTGATGTGCGCCTCAGGAGATATGCTCGGTGTTATACTCACCCCCAGATCTTTTTCCTTGAGTGAGGTTTGCAGTCTTTGGCCATCTAGACTATATTGTGTCTGCGGTCTTCTTTGCCCTTCCCCAATCTTCATGACTTTGCATTTGGCAGGGTTAAACTCAAGGAGCCAGTTGCTGGACCAGGCTTGTAGCCTGTCCAGGTCTCTTTGTAGTCCTGCCTGATCCTCGTCCGATTTGATTCTTCTCATTAACTTCACATCATCTGCAAACAAGGACACTTCTGAGTCTATCCCTTCCGTTATGTCATTCACATATACCAAAAACAGCACAGGTCCTAGGACTGACCCCTGTGGAACCCCGCTTGTCACAGGCGCCCACTCTGACACCTCGTCACGTACCATGACTCGTTGTTGCCTCCCTGTCAGGTATTCTCTGATCCATTGCAGTGCCTTTCCTGTTATGTGTGCCTGATCCTCTAGCTTTTGCAGTAACCTCTTGTGAGGAACTGTGTCGAAGGCCTTCTTGCAGTCCAAAAAAATGCAGTCGATCCACCCCTCTCTCTCTTGTCTTACTTCTGTCACCTTGTCATAAAACTCCAGTAGGTTTGTGACACAGGATTTTCCTTCCCTGAAACCGTGCTGGTTGTCAATTATACACTTGTTTCTTTCCAGGTGCTCCACCACTCTCCTCCTGATGATCTTCTCCATGACTTTGCATACTATACACGTTAGTGATACAGGTCTGTAGTTTAATGCCTCATGTCTGTCTCCCTTTTTAAAAATTGGGACTACATTTGCCATCTTCCATACCTCAGGGAGTTGCCCAGTTTCAATGGATGTGTTGAAGATCTTTGTTAATGGCACACACAGCATCTCTGCTCCCTCTCTAAGGACCCACGGAGAGATGTTGTCTGGTCCCACCGCCTTTGAGGTGTCAAGTTCACATAGCAGCTTCTTCACCTCCTCCTTGGTTATGTGTACCTCATCCAGCACTTGTTGGTGTACCCCCCTGTTCTGATTTCCTGGAGTCCTACTGGTTTCCACTGTAAATACTTCTTTAAATCTCGTGTTGAGCTCCTCACATACCTCTCGGTCGTTTCTTGTGAACTCCCCATCACCCTTCCTCAGTCTGATTACCTGGTCCTTGACTGTTGTTTTCCTCCTGATGTGGCTATACAACAGCTTCGGGTCAGACTTGACTTTCGATGCTATGTCATTTTCATATTGTCGCTGAGCCTCCCTTCTTATCTGTGCATATTCGTTTCTGGCTCTTCGGCTAATCTCTTTATTTTCCTGAGTTCTCTGTCTTCTGTACCTTTTCCATTCTCTAGTACACCTAGTTTTTGCCTCCCTACACCTTTGGGTGAACCAAGGACTCGTTCTGTTCTTCCCATTATTTCTGTTTCCCTTGGGAACAAACCTCTCCTCTGCCTCCTTGCATTTTGTTGTCACATAGTCCATCATTTCTTGTACTGGTTTTCCTGTCAGTTCCCTCTCCCACTGAATGTCTTGCAGGAAGTTCCTCATGCCTGAGTAGTTCCCCCTTTTGTAGTTTGGTTTTTCCCATCCTATTCCTGCTACTCTCTCCACTTGAAGCTCAACTATGTAGTCAAAGCACAGAACCACATGATCACTAGCTCCTAGGGGCCTTTCATACATGATATCCTCGATGTCCGAACTACTCAAGGTGAATACAAGGTCCAGTCTTGCTGGATCATCCTCACCTCTCTCTCTGGTAGTGTCTCTAACATGTTGATGCATGAGGTTTTCCAGTACCACATCCATCATCTTGGCTCTCCATGTTTCGGGACCCCCATGGGGCTCCAGGTTTTCCCAGTCAATCTCCTTGTGATTGAAATCACCCATAACTAGTAACTTTGCTCCCCCCATGTGTGCTCTTCTGGCCACCTCGGCTAGTGTGTCGACCATTGCTCTGTTGCTCTCATCGTATTCTTCTCTTGGCCTCCTGCAGTTCTGTGGTGGGTTGTACATTACTGCAATTATCACCTTATGTCCCTCAGACTGGATTGTTCCTACTAAGTAGTCCCTTTCGCCCATGCCATCCATTCCTTCCATTTTCTCAAAACCCCACTGGTTTTTAATGAGCAGTGCAACTCCTCCTCCCCCTCTCCTCCCTCTGTCTTTCCTGAGGATTTGATATCCGGGTGGAAAGATTGCATCTGTTATTATTCTGGTGAGTTTTGTTTCTGTGAGTGCTATTATGTCTGGGGATGTCTCCTTGATTCTTTCATGCCACTCCTCACACTTATTTGTTATTCCATCTGCATTTGTATACCACACCTTCAACTTCTTTTCTAAGACTGTGGTCTGGGGGGTATATTGGGGTTGGGGAAGTGGGAGACCTGATAAGGAACTATGGGTGGTTGCTGTGGGGGTGGAGTTTGTAATGCAGTGGGTGGGGGCATTGGATATGGCATGGGTGTTTTGGTTTAGAATGTTTGGTTGCACTGGGGTTGACCTGGTTGGGGGCTTCTATAGGAAGTTGTGAGGGAGGCTGTATTTGATCTTCTTCCTGGGTCTGGGATCTCCTGTCTGTCTCCTCCATCCCCTCTCTTTCCTCCTATCGCCTTTGTACCAGCTCTCTCAGTTTCTGTCTTTCTTCTCATGTTCTGTCGCAGTCGATATACACCTTTCTGTATGCCAGCATGTCCCTTAATCTTGCTTTCATCTTCTCCTATTGCTTTTAAGATGCTTTCAATTGCTTTTTTTCCCCTTGTTTTCTTGCTTCATATGTTTCCCCTTCAACTTCCTGGAGCCCATACACAAAGACTGACCTCTCCCTTTCATTCTCCCACTGCATATCCTTGTGTATCCATTCATTCAATTTAATTTCGTCCATTGCAGCTTTCCTTTCTTCAGTTTCACTATCTATTGTACTTGGGCTCAGTGGCCTGTCATTTTCCCTTCTCGGCTTTCCCTGGGCTCTGCTGTGGTCTGTTAGGGCCTCCACATATAGCTTAGCTCTTTCATTTACTACAGTCCCCTCTGTTCTACATGCAGTTTTGCTCCTTCTTTCCCTAAAGTTCCCTTATTTATGACTGAGGTAGCAGTCATAAATGTGTGTGTATGTGTGTGTGTGTGTGTGTGTGTGTGTGTGTGTGTGTGTGTGTGTGTGTGTGTGTGTGTGTGTGTGTGTGTGTGTGTGTGTGTGTGTGTGTGTGTGTGTGTGTGTGTGTGTGTGTGTGTGTGTGTACTCACCTAGTTGAGGTTGCAGGGGTCGAGTCCAAGCTCCTGGCCCCGCCTCTTCACTGGTCGCTACTAGGTCACTCTCCCTGAACCGTGAGCTTTATCATACCTCTGCTTAAAGCTATGTATGGATCCTGCCTCCACTACATCGCTTCCCAAACTATTCCACTTCCTGACTACTCTGTGGCTGAAGAAATACTTCCTAACATCCCTGTGATTCATCTGTGTCTTCAACTTCCAACTGTGTCCCCTTGTTGCTGTGTCCCATCTCTGGAACATCCTGTCTTTGTCCACCTTGTCAATTCCTCTCAGTATTTTGTATGTCGTTATCATGTCCCCCTATCTCTCCTGTCCTCCAGTGTCGTCAGGTTGATTTCCCTTAACCTCTCCTCGTAGGACATACCTCTTAGCTCTGGGACTAGTCTTGTTGCAAACCTTTGCACTTTCTCTAGTTTCTTTACGTGCTTGGCTAGGTGTGGGTTCCAAACTGGTGCCGCATACTCCAATATGGGCCTAACGTACACGGTGTACAGGGTCCTGAACGATTCCTTATTAAGATGTCGGAATGCTGTTCTGAGGTTTGCTAGGCGCCCATATGCTGCAGCAGTTATTTGGTTGATGTGCGCTTCAGGAGATGTGCCTGGTGTTATACTCACCCCAAGATCTTTTTCCTTGAGTGAGGTTTGTAGTCTCTGGCCCCCTAGACTGTACTCCGTCTGCGGTCTTCTTTGCCCTTCCCCAATCTTCATGACTTTGCACTTGGTGGGGTTGAACTCCAGGAGCCAATTGCTGGACCAGGTCTGCAGCCTGTCCAGATCCCTTTGTAGTTCTGCCTGGTCTTCGATCGAATGAATTCTTCTCATCAACTTCACGTCATCTGCAAACTGGGACACTTCGGAGTCTATTCCTTCCGTCATGTCGTTCACAAATACCAGAAACAGCACTGGTCCTAGGACTGACCCCTGTGGGACCCCGCTGGTCACAGGTGCCCACTCTGACACCTCGCCACGTACCATGACTCGCTGCTGTCTTCCTGACAAGTATTCCCTGATCCATTGTAGTGCCTTCCCTGTTATCCCTGCCTGGTCCTCCGCTTTTTGCATTAATCTCTTGTGTGGAACTGTGTCAAACGCCTTCTTACAGTCAAAGAAAATGCAATCTACCCACCCCTCTCTCTCTTGTCTTACTGATATCACCATGTCAAAGAACTCCAGTAGGTTTGTGACACAGGATTTCCCATCCCTGAAACCATGTTGGCTGCTGTTGATGAGATCATTCCTTTCTAGGTGTTCCACCACTCTTCTCCTGATAATCTTCTCCATGACTTTGCATACTATACATGTCAGTGACACTGGTCTGTAGTTTAGTGCTTCATGTCTGTCTCCTTTTTTAAAAATTGGGACTACATTTGCTGTCTTCCATACCTCAGGTAATCTCCCTGTTTCGATAGATGTGTTGAATATTGTTGTTAGGGGTACACATAGCGCCTCTGCACCCTCTCTCAGGACCCATGGAGAGATGTTGTCCGGCCCCATCGCCTTTGAAGTGTTTAGCTCGCTCAGCAGCCTCTTCACTTCTTCCTTGGTTGTATGTATTGTGTCCAACACTTGGTAGTGTACCCCACCTCTCTGTCCTTCTGGAGTCCCTTCTGTCTCCTCTGTAGCCACTTCTTTGAATCTCATGTTGAGTTCCTCACATACTTCTCGGTCGTTTCTTGTGATCTCTCCTCCTTCCTTCCATAGCCTGATTACCTGGTCCTTAACTGTTGTTTTCCTCCTGATGTGGTTGTGCAACAGCTTCGGGTCAGATTTGGCATTCGCTGCTATGTCATTTTCATATTGTCGTTGGGTCTCCCTTCTTATCTGTGCATATTCATTTCTGGCTCTACGACTGCTCTTCTTATTCTCCTGGGTCCTTTACCTTCTATACTTCTTCCATTCCCTAGCACACTTGGTTTTGGCCTCCCTGCACCTTTAGTTGAAGCACGGGCTCATCCTGGCGTTTTCCTTAATCCTGTTACCTTTGGGCATATACCTCTATTCAGCTTCCTTGTATATTGTTGTCACGTATTCCATCATCTCATTTACTGCCTTCCATGCCAGTTCTCTGTCCCACTGAACCTCATTAAGGAAGTTCTTCATTTCAGCATAATCTCCCTTCTTG
Source organism: Cherax quadricarinatus (assembly GCF_038502225.1). NCBI lineage: Eukaryota > Metazoa > Arthropoda > Malacostraca > Decapoda > Parastacidae > Cherax > Cherax quadricarinatus. The sequence goes on along the minus strand of NW_027195546.1, from coordinate 20,001 downwards.
TAGTTTGGTTTCATTCATCTGGCTCTTCCTGCTCCCCCCTCCACTTGTAACTCTAATTTGTACTCGAATCTTAAAACCATATGATCGCTGGCCCCAAGGGGTCTTTCATTGTTACAAAAAACGCGATTCTAAAAGCTTAGAGATCTCCAGTGAATACTAGAAAGGACTGCCCTTCTAGCATCCAGCCTGTTACTGGGTTTTCGTAACAAGTAGTCAGTATCCTTGTCCAATTATCCATTAGAATTCAGTATGATTCAATAGTGCTTCAGGATTACAACTGGTAGGCTACTAACTAGAGAAATTAAAATTTAATAAATTTATTAAGTCTAGAGGTATATTATCAAATTAAATTAAATTAATCAATCAAGTAAAAAATAATAATCACTTCTCTCGTGTACAATAGTATTGTGCTGAAAGCACATATCACATTTATAATTCTTAAGTACCGTCTGGTACATTAACATTTAATAAGATATTACAAATATGTACAAGTAAGTTTGTGTATGTGTGTAAGTGCTCTAAGTAGTTCGCTATGTCTCACGACTCGACTAGACTTAAACAAGTGACTGACAAAGTCCTCAAATAAACTAACTTCTTGACCAACTGGCAATCAGAACAGTCTGCTTGAACAATAAAAAGAATGCTAAGCCCAATAGCAATATAACAAGCAACTGCGACACAGAATCAGGAACAAGGAGATAATATAACGACACTAAGTAGGGACCATCAGCAGATCCTCCACAAAAGTCACAAAACTCCCATACTACTGAATCTAAGTTCAGCATAAGAAAATCCCCGACTGTGACAATACACAGATACCAGTACAAATTAGGTCAGAAGCTACAGCTCAGGACCTGAGTTGCTCAGAGTGTCTATGCGACACACAACCTCAGTACAACGTCGAAAATCACTAAGTCTATACAATGTTCTGTGAACAGAGTTCTACAGAACTAACAAGAATAATGAGACAGACAATCTGTCCAACCACCAAGAGAGTCTAGACCAGACTGAATACTTCAGGCGAGGTGAGGACACCCCCCCCCTCGATCACGTGATAGCTCCGTGGACAGCTGCAGCTCAGTAACAACGAGAAGCCGGCAGGGAAACGAGCCACAAGCGATAATTACAGTAGTTAGACAATCAAGACTTGAACTGAGCACATAATATGTTACATCCTACCTAACAACATAACTAAGTCAAATAATAATATAAAGCAATACATTTACGATTTAGCTATTATCGCAAATATAAGCAATATAAAATTAAATGAAAAAGTAATAATGATATATATATACATAATAATCATTGCAATCATTCAGGGGTTGCAACACCCCCCCCCCCAAACACGACAAACGGTCGCACTAGGAGTTGCATTAATGTCTTTCACATTATTACTGATTACTCTTATCAATACAATTTAATATAAACATTAATCAGAGTCACTCTTGTGCCAAGCACTTCTATAATTTCACTGCGTCTATACACTAATATATGCCCCTAGTACTAGGGCAGTACACAGTATCGTATTTCTGCATTGTCGTGGTTATGTACATCAGTGTAGAGACAGGATAGCATATACATGTAGGGCACGTTGAGGCTCGAACATAGTAGAGGAGACAGCATTCCACTCTTAAGTAGTGGTTGTGGAATGCGAGGCAGTATGGACATCTGAGTATGAAACAGCTTAAGGTGTGGAGTGAAGGGGGAAGTCTGCGGCAGGACAGTGTTCCGTCATGCAGTACATCGCCCACACAACACTACCCACTCAACACTCAGCTTCTGTCTCCTCCTCACACATATTAATACTGTGAATATATAAATATAATAATTAGACATGAGTATATATAGTTAATATGGGCTGGAGGGATTAAGTTACTTTACTGAATTTGACATAGCAAGTAACAAAAGGTATTTGGGCATAAAATTACGTTAATTTAATGTAACTGATAATTATTAAGGACGTGACAGAGCGTCAGCAATTACATTACAATGACCACTTATGTGTTTTATACTAATAGAATAAGGTTGGATTCTGAGGGCCCACCTCATGATCCTAGCATTTATACTTTTCATAAATATAAGTGAGTGGATTGTGGTCTGAAAAAACGTTAATTTTAAATGGGGAAGTGCCCAAATACACAAAATGTTCCAATGACACCACAAGAGCTAGAGCCTCTTTCTCAATAGTGGCATAATTTTTCTGGTGTCGTTTAAGCTTAGATGAATAGTAACATATAGGATGGAGAATGTCAGTGGATGTTGACTGTTGGAGCAGCACAGCACCCACTGCATAACCACTCGCATCTATATGTAAAAAGAAGGGAAGATTGAAATTAGGACTCTTCAACACAGGAGCAGAGGAAAGCAGATGCTTCAACCTTTTGAACAAGTCTGAACAATCTCTAGTCCAGATGAACTGAACTTTGCTACTAGTGAACACAGTGAGAGGTGTAGGTGGAGGTGTGTGTGCTGGCTTGCCTGTCACTTGACACACGTGGCAACGTCGCACATGATCAGCTACTGTTTCCTTCATCTTTGGCCAAGTAAAATGTTTTGCCAGTTTACCGAGTGTCTTCTTGACACCCAAATGTCCTCCTATGGGACTATTGTGAGCAAAATCAATGGCTTGTTCACGAAATGTAACTGGTAACACTACGAGATGCTTGACTGTGGTGGAAACACTATCAGCTGACAACTTACATGTATTTTTCTCCATCAGTACACCGTTACTATAATAGTAACAATTATCGAGATCCTTTGCTTCACTCTCAGTAACTGCTATATCTCTCAGTCTTTCCAGTGACTGATCAACAAACTGATCCTTGATTAAATCATCATGAGTTAGAAATTTAACGTCAGTTGTGTCCTGACTAGGTTGATGACCGGGGGGAGTTGGTGTTAATGATCCTGGGCGCAGAGCGTCACTAAACAACATATTCAAGCCCAAATCATTGTCATCCACTAACTCAACAGGAGACAAGGATGGTTGTTGAATCTTTGACATAGCTCTAGTAATTGCGCTGAGAGGAAATAAAATAGGCTTCTCTCTACAAGCTTCAATGGCATAATTATCATCAGTGTTATTATCAATCACAAGTGGTTCTTTACATATACCAGCATGAAGGATATCGTTCCCTATCAACAAGTCCACTGACCTGATGGGAAATACACCACTGGATATACCCACTGAAATATAACCAGTATAATAGCTTGTTTCAATGTAAACTTTGTGCAGAGGTACTTTTATAACAGCCCCTCCATAGGCTTCTAACAATACATCTATCTTGCAATAGGTATCATCAGTTATGGGCAGTACATCTTCTCTTAATAACGTGAGATAACTGCCAGTGTCTCTGAAAGTAATTATCTCAGTTAGATGTGATTCGTCAAATCCTACTTTACCTCTCGAAAAGTAAGGACTCATCGCTGAACGAATCTTTTCGTCAGATACACTTTCTGACGCTAGTCATCTATCCTGAGTAACATTATCTAAAACAGTAGGATCAGAGGTATTACTAGGATTTTGGTGCCTTTGTTGCTCGGAAGAGGATACGACTTGTGTGGGGGCGCCAGCCGCACGACTGCTTCTCGTATCTCTTTCTAACTTATAGCAATACTCTCTAGCATGTCCTTTTCTGTTACAATAGGTACATTTAACTTTCTTCTTCTCGATATCAGATTTCTGTCTAGCCACAGAGACAGATTCAGGATTGTGAGTTTTCCTGGTAAAGGTACGAGAAGTTACAGTAGCAGGTACATCAGGCCGGCAATGAGCAGCTGATTTAGGTTGCCAACTTCTAGGACAATTTTTAGTTACCTTGTTTCTCTGTGTTTTAGTACGTACAAGTTTGTGAGAAATCTCGTAATTGTCTGCTAATGCTGCAGTTTCCAGAATATCCGAGGTAGTATGATCGATCAGATATTCTTGTATGTCAGCAGACATACAGTTGTTAAACTCTTCGTGTAGTAACAACTGAACAAGGCTGTCGTAGTTGTTACACTTGGCAGACCTACACCATCTCTCAAATGCAACTTTTTTCTCACGAGCAAACTCTACACAAGTTTGATCTTGTCGTCGTTGTAACGTACGAAATGCGCTTTGATAACTTACAGGTAACAAGTTATATGTCTCTAGAATAGTTTGCTTGACAGCGTCATAACTAATGTACTTGGCAAATGGTAAAGCAGCAGTACAAGTTTGAGCTCTTCCTGTCAAAGCTGTGTGCAACAAGGTAGCCCAGTGCTTACGTGGCCAGTTCATAGCACGTGCCTGGTTCTCAAACACATCAAAATAGGTGTCTAAGTCACTCTCAAAAAACTTAGGAACCATGGATGCAGCTTTCTGCACATTAAATGTGTCCTGTGATCTATCAGTCTGTTGTCTTCCCAGACGAACATTTTCTCTCTGGAAATCTTCTGTGCCTCTATTTGTGCAGTCTGCAACATAATGAGGCGTTCAAACCTCTCAAACTGTTCCTGAGAGATAGGACCAGTGGGTAATGGAGGAGTAAGGAAATTAACATGGTCTGGACGGTCCTTAGGTCGGACACTTCGTCCAGCCGTCTCTAGAGAGTCTAGATCTGGTCCAGGATAAGTAGATACAGGTGTAGCATACACTGTACTAGTATGGGGCTGAGTCATCCTTCCAGCGAGAACTGAGCTACACTAGGCTCAGACACTTCTGCCTTAGTTGCTCTTTCTTCTACGTCATCAAATAGAGTCATACTTCCTAATTGTGACACTAGGCTTTCTGAATCTGAATCATAATCAGACATCTCTGTATGAGCAGGAAACAATATATCTTTAATTAACGCTCTGACAGTTTCTGCGGTGTAATTCCTGTTATACGTCACACCGAGATATTTGGCTACTCGCCAACACGTCTGAAGTTTTAATGTACTTAACTCAGACAAAGTCAGAGTATCAATTAACTGTTTCACTTTGGCATACATCACGAAAATAAGTGTACTACGAGAGAGTGATTATGGGAAACTATAATCCTAATAGGAATTTTAGTGTTGGTTGTCTTAGAGCTAGAACTCATAAACAGTATTTCCATCTCCTTGGATCAAGAGACTCAGTCAGGTACATACATCCACCTGGTATGTTGTACAAGACTAAACTCAAAGTCTTCAGATTAGGAAAGTACTCAAAGTGTTTGATCATAGAGTTACTAGTATGTCAAACTGGACAATTTCTCCAACACCTTGGATCAAGAGCATCCCGGACAGGCCCCCATTTGTTACAAAAAACGCGATTCTAAAAGCTTAGAGATCTCCAGTGAATACTAGAAAGGACTGCCCTTCTAGCATCCAGCCTGTTACTGGGTTTTCGTAACAAGTAGTCAGTATCCTTGTCCAATTATCCATTAGAATTCAGTATGATTCAATAGTGCTTCAGGATTACAACTGGTAGGCTACTAACTAGAGAAATTAAAATTTAATAAATTTATTAAGTCTAGAGGTATATTATCAAATTAAATTAAATTAAATTAGTCACAGTAATCAAAATAATAATCACTTCTCTCGTGTACAATATTATTGTGCTGAAAGCACATATCACATTTATAATTCTTAAGTACCGTCTGGTACATTAACATTTAATAAGATATTACAAATATGTACAAGTAAGTTTGTGTATGTGTGTAAGTGCTCTAAGTAGTTCGCTATGTCTCACGACTCGACTAGACTTAAACAAGTGACTGACAAAGTCCTCAAATAAACTAACTTCTTGACCAACTGGCAATCAGAACAGTCTGCTTGAACAATAAAAAGAATGCTAAGCCCAATAGCAATATAACAAGCAACTGCGACACAGAATCAGGAACAAGGAGATAATATAACGACACTAAGTAGGGACCATCAGCAGATCCTCCACAAAAGTCACAAAACTCCCATACTACTGAATCTAAGTTCAGCATAAGAAAATCCCCGACTGTGATAATACACAGATACCAGTACAAGTTAGGTCAGAAGCTACAGCTCAGGACCTGAGTTGCTCAGAGTGTCTATGCGACACACAACCTCAGTACAACGTCGAAAATCACTAAGTCTATACAATGTTCTGTGAACAGAGTTCTACAGAACTAACAAGAATAATGAGACAGACAATCTGTCCAACCACCAAGAGAGTCTAGACCAGACTGAATACTTCAGGCGAGGTGAGGACACCCCCCCCCCGTCGATCACGTGATAGCTCCGTGGACAGCTGCAGCTCAGAAACAGAAGCCGGCAGTCTAACGAGCCACAAGCGATAATTACAGTAGTTAGACAATCAAGACTTGAACTGAGCACATAATATGTTACATCCTACCTAACCACATAACTAAGTCAAATAATAATATAAAGCAATACATTTACGATTTAGCTATTATCGCAAATATAAGCAATATAAAATTATATGAAAAGGTAATAATTATATATATACATAATAATCATTGCAACCCATTCAGGGGTTGCAACACCACACTCACCAGCCTCCCTATGTACATCCCTAACCCATAATATATATCGCAGCAAGTCCTCGCACGCCTCCAGCTCCTTTCCATGCCACCAAACCAGACTTCTCTCCTGACCTCTCCCACCCTATGGCCTCTATCCCCCTCTAGTCTTAAGTAACACAATCGAACATAAATTGCTCTCACCCTAGGTCCCAAAGCTTGCAAACCTAAACCCCCACGCATACTCCAGACATCACCACCTCACGTCCCAACCATGCCCGTCCATATCACCAAATATACCTCAACGCCCTTCTCTGTATCTCCATTACATCACAGGGCCACAAAGGATATACAGCTGCTACTCCCCAGACCTTACTATACACAAGTGAGTTCACGACCATCACCCGTTGGTGCAACAGGAATCCCGCATCCTGGCCTGTAGTACCTGTAGTCTGCCCAGCACCTTATCCCATACCGCCACTGAATTAACCTCCCTACTCGCCTGTTTGTCCGCCAAATACATAATCCCACAAATCCTAATCCTATCCACACATGTCTATCCAAACCCCTCACCCATTCTCCCCCCTACCCAGCTCCCCACCTCTAGCAACATCGACTTACGCCTGTTAACCCTCATACCCGTCGCAGCCCCAAACCTTTCAATGACCTCACTCACGTAAACGAAATCCTCCTGTGCACTAATCAGAACCATTGTATCATCAATGTACCCCACTACACCCCCCGGACTTATTCTCGCACCCCCTCCTCCACTCAGGATCTTCCAGCTCATAAAATGGATTCTGTACACAGGCGAACAAGATTTGGGAAAGCGCGCACCCTTGCCTCAAACCTCGTTCCATGCATATATTGTCCCCCAGTCGCCTATTCACCTGAACCCTCATCATTGCCCCGGCATAAAATGCCTCCACCCATCCCACTACTTTTGCACCAACACCCATCCTATGTAAACAGTCCTGCATAAATCCCCTGTCCACACAATCTTACGCAGTTTCCCATCTGTGACCAGGCCTCCTTAGGTCAGTGTCCCAGGATGCGACCCCAAACCAAGAAAACCCCTCCCCCACCACCCTCCAGGAAATCCTGGATACGGCCATGCCCCTCCCTCATACTTCTCCCAGGAATTCCATACTGTCCCTCATGTAAAACTGACCCCAGAACCCCCTTCAAACGATTGCCCAATATCATCGCAAACACCTTGTAATCAGCACACATTAAAGAAATTGCCCTGTAAGCACTCAGAACGTGCTCCCCTCCCTTCTTAGGAACCAACACTACAACACCCGTTCATTGGGACTCACCCATTCTCCCACCTGCCAACATATTATTTAGAACCCCAACAAAAGCATGTCTGATGCATCCCCAATGCATCCTGTAAAATTCAATTGGCAACCCGTCAATGCCCAGTGTCTTGCCAGTCCGCATTCCAAAAATCTCTTCCGCTACTTCCTCCTCACAAATATCCTCCTCCATCCTCTCTCTAACCTTCATCCCCAATACATCACGACCCCCCTTCCCCACCAACCCCTGTGAACTGTTACCCACCTGCCCCCTCCATTTTTCCCGAAACCAAGCATCGGCGTAATAGCCCATGCTTTCTGTGGTGGTGAAGATCATTCCATCCTGGTATCCCCCACCCTCGAACTTGCCACCAATTGCAACATGGTAGTCACAGCACGACATTCTCAGAACTTGCGTAACACGAACCCAGACGGCTTGTCGCCCCATAGTACTTCCTCCAAACCCACTCGATAACGTATCCCATCGAAACGTTCATTGCGAATGTCCGCGAGTCTATCCCTTGTGGATTCTGCTTCCCCACCCACCCCACACCCCCTGTCATAACAATTCTTTAGCTGAGATTCCAAATAATTTTGCTAGCCATAACACCATCTCGCTTCCTCCCTCCCCCTGCCTCGGAAGTAGGTCGCAATGCTGTGAGGCTTTGCTTTCAACTCCCACCAGTCAACGAGCTGCAGTACCCTATCCCTTCCCTCCATGAACCTACCCACCATTCTTCGAGACCCGCACCCCCTTCCTCACCCCTAAGCAAACCTACGTTCAACTTCCAATAACCAGCATTAATCTGACCACTCCCTCCCACTGCAAATCAGCAATTTCATTGCCAGTGGATTCATTCCCCAAAACCCGCACCCCCTTCCTCATCCTTAAGTGATCCTACGTTCAACTTCCAATAACCAGGATGAATTCTGACAACTCCCTCCCACTGCAAATCAGCAATTACCACTCTGTGGTCCGAGAAACCTACATCGACCGTCTGCACGTCCCTCACCTCTATACTCCGAATTACATAAATCCTGTCTAGTCGCACTGCATATTCTCACCTGACTAAAGTGTGCTCCGTCGTTAAGCCACCCTCCCCAACAACATCAACAACACCGACATCTTGTAATGTGTCCCACAAAACCTTCAGAATGCACCACGCCCCCCTCAGTTCCACATTTCTTTCATGAATCACACAATTCCAATCCCTGCCCATAATCGTGACAGTCGGCAATGCCCATAAATAATACAGTAAGTCATCCCTAACAAACAATATAAACACAAATGCAGTATAATGTGATCCTTTATTGACTACGTTTCGCCCACACAGTGGGCTTTTTCAAGTCACAAACAGAACTACCTGGGGTGGAAGGAACGCGAGTATTTATAGTCCGGCTGAGGTCAGGTGAAGAATGCTGCATCTGATGATGTACCGAGTTGGGTTGTAGAGTCTAAAAACTTGGGTAGCTTGGAAAGGAGACTGGACAAGTTTGTGAGCAGACCTTCTACAGTGTTCTTATGTGGGATAGCGATGAAGAAGTTTCTTGGCAAGTGGTTCAGCTATGTTATAGAAGCCACTATTCTGGTTGAAGTTGTCGGATATAGAAATAAGTGATGATTCCAGGATTCTTCGGTATTGAGTGTTGTCTTCTGTGGCGATAAGTCTTGAGTTTCTGTAGTTTATCAAGTGGTTGTGTGAATTACGGTGTTGTACGCAGGCATTCCTTGTGTCGTCAGACCTGCTTGCGTATTGGTGTTCTGAAATACGTGTTTGGAGGTCCCTTGATGTTTCGCCCACGTATAACTTGTTGCAGTCATTACAAGGGATTATGTATACCCCTGCAGAGGATGGAGGCTTGTCCTGCCTACTACTGGTGATGTCCTTGATGGTCGTGGTTGTGGAGGTAGATACTTGGAATGATGTTTTGGCAAAGATGTTGGAAACATGTTTGGCAATGGAGTTGGTGGGAAGGACTATGTATCTCTTCTCGGCAGTGTCTTCTCTGGGTGTGTTGAAGATGTTTAGTGCTCGCCGTCTGCAGTCTCTGATGAAGTGACGAGGATAGTGGAGTTTGGAAAATACCTGTTCAATTATAGTGCATTCTTCCTCAAGGAACTCGTTGCTGCAGATTCTGAGTGCACGCAGGAAGAAGCCTATAATTACACCACGTTTGGTTTTGGTGTCGTGGTGAGAGTAGAAGTGGAGAAGATCGTTTTGGTTGGTGGGTTTTCGATAGACTTTAAAACGAAGTTCGTGGTCAGCTTTGCAGAGTAGAACATCAAGGAAAGGAAGAGTGTTGTCGACCTCTTCTTCAAGTGTGAACTGGATTGAAGGCTCGACCTGGTTGAGCTTGTCTTGGAGAGCTTGAACGTTGAAGCGTTTAGGAGTTATGAGGAGAATGTCGTCAACATAACGGAGCCAGGTGACAGACGAAGGAATAATGGTGGAGAAACGTTCGGCTTCTAGATGTTCCATGTATAGGTTCGCTAGGACTGCACTGAGTGGCGAACCCATGGGTAGTCCAAAAGTCTGCTGAAAGAGGTGATTTTCAAAAGAGAAACACGTAAAGCCAACACATAGTTCAACCAGGTCGATGAAGTCGCTGGCTGGAATGGGAAGATCAAGTGAATCGTCAATTTTCTTGCGCAAGAGATCGATGGCTTGTTTAGTAGGTACTTTAGTGAATAGGGAAGTCACGTCAAGGCTGGAAAGTTTCTTGTTCCTGATGTTGATGTTGCGAATGCGATTGAGAAGATCACCTGAGTGTTTGAGATGTGCTGGACTGATAGTGCCCAAGAGTGACTTCCCTATTCACTAAAGTACCTACTAAACAAGCCATCGATCTCTTGCGCAAGAAAATTGACGATTCACTTGATCTTCCCATTCCAGCCAGCGACTTCATCGACCTGGTTGAACTATGTGTTGGCTTTACGTGTTTCTCTTTTGAAAATCACCTCTTTCAGCAGACTTTTGGACTACCCATGGGTTCGCCACTCAGTGCAGTCCTAGCGAACCTATACATGGAACATCTAGAAGCCGAACGTTTCTCCACCATTATTCCTTCGTCTGTCACCTGGCTCCGTTATGTTGACGACATTCTCCTCATAACTCCTAAACGCTTCAACGTTCAAGCTCTCCAAGACAAGCTCAACCAGGTCGAGCCTTCAATCCAGTTCACACTTGAAGAAGAGGTCGACAACACTCTTCCTTTCCTTGATGTTCTACTCTGCAAAGCTGACCACGAACTTCGTTTTAAAGTCTATCGAAAACCCACCAACCAAAACGATCTTCTCCACTTCTACTCTCACCACGACACCAAAACCAAACGTGGTGTAATTATAGGCTTCTTCCTGCGTGCACTCAGAATCTGCAGCAACGAGTTCCTTGAGGAAGAATGCACTATAATTGAACAGGTATTTTCCAAACTCCACTATCCTCGTCACTTCATCAGAGACTGCAGACGGCGAGCACTAAACATCTTCAACACACCCAGAGAAGACACTGCCGAGAAGAGATACATAGTCCTTCCCACCAACTCCATTGCCAAACATGTTTCCAACATCTTTGCCAAAACATCATTCCAAGTATCTACCTCCACAACCACGACCATCAAGGACATCACCAGTAGTAGGCAGGACAAGCCTCCATCCTCTGCAGGGGTATACATAATCCCTTGTAATGACTGCAACAAGTTATACGTGGGCGAAACATCAAGGGACCTCCAAACACGTATTTCAGAACACCAATACGCAAGCAGGTCTGACGACACAAGGAATGCCTGCGTACAACACCGTAATTCACACAACCACTTGATAAACTACAGAAACTCAAGACTTATCGCCACAGAAGACAACACTCAATACCGAAGAATCCTGGAATCATCACTTATTTCTATATCCGACAACTTCAACCAGAATAGTGGCTTCTATAACATAGCTGAACCACTTGCCAAGAAACTTCTTCATCGCTATCCCACATAAGAACACTGTAGAAGGTCTGCTCACAAACTTGTCCAGTCTCCTTTCCAAGCTACCCAAGTTTTTAGACTCTACAACCCAACTCGGTACATCATCAGATGCAGCATTCTTCACCTGACCTCAGCCGGACTATAAATACTCGCGTTCCTTCCACCCCAGGTAGTTCTGTTTGTGACTTGAAAAAGCCCACTGTGTGGGCGAAACGTAGTCAATAAAGGATCACATTATACTGCATTTGTGTTTATATTGCCATTGTGTCGGTATTTTATACCATTTATTTCCACGACCATAGCTGCTAAATGCCTCCTTCAGTCCATACACAGTTGCCTCAAAAGGCACGTTACGCACCTTAACCCACGTGTAACACTTGGAAACATCATGCAAGATGACGTCCACCGCTAAGTTGACTGTCATTCTCCTCTACTGGAAATCTTCGACGATCTTGTCATAGAATTCGGCACGATTCAATTTAACGAAGATCCTTGACATCCTGTTAAGCGCCACACCGTATAATTCCTCTGTAGGTATGCCGTAGACGTCTCTGATGATGGTCAGCAATAAGACATGCATTGTTGCAGTACTAAGCGTGCTTCTGTCCAGCTCTACGCAGACTGTGTTGACACGGCGTCCCCCTCCATCCACCATCTTGTCGTTACACTGCCAAAAAACACCACCAGAGGGTAGGTGTAGCAGACCAGGCGAGTGTCCTCTCTCCCCAGTGGTTGAGAGGCAAGTGGGTACCGACATTATTCAACAATATTCAATACATCTATCGAGATATACACACATACACACACAGAGGTACGATAAAGCTCATGGTTCAGGGAGAGTGACCTAGTGGCGATCAGTGAAGAGGCGGGGCCAGCTGCTTGGACTCGACCCCTGCAACCTCAAATAGGTGAGTACAACTAGGTGAGTACACACACACACACACACACACACACACAAGGGTAGACACTCACAGAAGCTTTGGACCCTAGTATCAATTTCCGCTTTTTATTACTCAGAATTACTGGTATGTATTAGCAGTATCTCCCACTCACACCTCCCCCAAGCACACGAACACACACATATACACACATACACACACACACACGAACACACACATACACACACACACACACACACACACACACACACACACACACACACACACACACACAAACCATGTGTGCTAGGGAATGGAAGAAATATAGAAGGCAAAGGACCCAGGAGAATAAGGAGAGCAGTCGTAGAGCCAGAAACGAATATGTTTAAGGTTGCTGCTTACCATAACCCCCAATTTTCATGATATGGGATGTTAGTGCTATCAGTCTGTAGTTCTCTGCTATTGCTCCACTGCCCACTTTGTGGAGTGGGGCTATGTTTTTAGTTCTTAGCAGCTGTGTCCATGCTCCCACTTCATAGGTTGTTATAAGCACATGATAGGAGTTGTCTGCAGTTCCTGATGAACACGGAGTTTCATTTGTTTGGGTATCAGGCAGAGTGCATGGGCATGTCATTTATCGCCTTCTCGAAATCATTTGGAGTCAGGATAATATAGGAAAGGTTTGAATCTTCCAGATTCTGTCTTGCTCATAAAAAATTCATTTAGGTCTTCGACTCTCAGTCTGGTTAGTGACTCGCTAAAACTGACTGATACTGGGACTTGAGTAGCTCACTCATTTCCTTGCTGTCATCTGTGTAGGACCTATCTCGTCTAAGTCAGGGCTCAATACTGGATGTTATTCTCGACTTAGATTTGGTATCTGCAGGCACGGTATATCTGGTAAAACAGGTGGTACATGCACCTTTGACCATCCCAAAAAATGTCGCACCCACATGACAACAGAAGGGTGCACCTCCCATTCCTGTAAATTATTTCACCTTGAAATGTGTCACTCGTCACTTCACGAAAGAAACTGCAACAACACATACTGTCAGGTATACTATCCAAAGGGGACAAGACACAGACCAGCCAGACTATGGGAAACAAAACAGGGGAGCTAAAACCTCTCCAGAGAAAGTGTTTTTTTAGTGCCAGGAAGTAAAAAACTGGCAAGAAATGACAATAATCTTACACCAACTGAAAACACTTCTGGAGCAGAGGCGCAGTCATTGGCCTCCATTCCAGAACAACAGATATTAGAACCAGCAAATAAAACCCCCACAAATTCCATCAATATAATGACATTTGACTTTGCAAACATACAGATTCTAAAGCCGTCAACAAACAACAAAATTCCTTACATCAATGGACTGCTCACTGAGTCAAATGCAATGTTACCAGCTTTCACAGAAGCCCACATAAAGGATCACTTTGACAATGAAATGTATCTGAATAGGTTGTAACCTATTCAGATACAACAGACTAAACAGACAACGAGAAGGGGTTGCCCTGGGTTGGCCTGGGCTCTGGTGGCCTGGTGGCTAATGCTCTCACTTCACATCGCGAGGGACTTGGTTCGATTTCCAGTCAGAGTAGAAACATTGGGCGTGTTTCTTTCCACCTGTTGCCTATGTTCCCCATCAGTAAAATGAGTACCTGGGTATTAGTCGACTGTTGTGGATTGCATCCTGGGACACTGACCTAATTTGGCCGAAATGCTGAGCATAACAAGGGGCTTTCTATATAGTAGTATGTCATTGATGTCAGCTAGGCCTGTATACCATGTACATGTACTTGTAGTAAATGAAGGTGTTAATAATATTATTATTATTATTACTATTATTATTATTATAGTCGCTCATTTGCTCAGAACTACTAAACATCTCAAATGATGTAGTTAAAGTTTTGGCGGTAAAAATTCAAAACCAAAATCTTGTCATTGTGGTTGTATATAAGCCACTAGATGCAACTTCCCATCAATTCCAGGAGCAGCTTTTGACCACTGTCTGAAAAATCTTCAAACTCCTACCCCATCTTGCGACTCGGAGATTTCAACTTGAGATACCTAAAATGGAGGAGTGTAACAAATAGTATTTTAGCAGAGATCACCCCAGGAGGCAGCTCAGATGAAAATTCACACACACGCACACACCAAATTCCTTAACAGTAAAAGATTTGTGTGCACCAAGTCTGCCTTTTCTATTAAACACTTTCTTCTTTGTAAATATACATCCTCAGAATCCATAGATTACATGAATACAGATTAAGCAATCTCCTTTTCTTTTTCTCAATCTCCTTCTCTTTCTGTCTCCATCTTAATCCTTTTGTTAAACTGTACATTCAATTACTGTGCATTGTGATATATCATAATTTGCAATGCATTAGTCAATTATTATTATGAATAGTTGCTTTTGCTCAGTTGTTGTGTACATTGATATTGTTTAGAAAGACATGTAAGCAAACACTATGACATATGTATTAGAAAACGTTTCGGTCCTGGGGCCTTGATCACTTCTAACATGACCAAGAATAGAGTTTGTTTAAATCCTCCTGAAGTTCCATAACATCTAAGTTTGAATCAATTATCCTACCTATCTTTGTGTCATCGGCGAATTTGCTCATATCACTAGTAATTCCCTCATCAAGATCATTGATATATATTATAAACAACAACGGGCCCAAGACTGATCCCTGTGGAACGCCACTTGTTACAGATCCCCACTCGGATTTAACCCCATTTATGGACACTCTCTGCTTCCTGTCAGTGAGCCATGACTCGATCCACGAGAGCACTTTTTCCCCAATGCCATGAGCTGCCACTTTCTTTAACAGTCTATGGTGCGGAACTCTATCAAAAGCCTTACTAAAATCTAAGTAAATAATATCAAATTCTTTATCGTGGTCAACAGCCTCAAAAGCTTTACTGAAGAAAGTTAATAAATTAGTTAGACAAGACCGGCCTCTTGTGAATCCATGCTGAGTATCATTAATCAAGCTATGCTTATCGAGATGGCTTCCTATAATCTCAGCTATAATTGACTCTAATAATTTGCCTTCAATTGAGGTCAGGCTTATTGGGCGGTAATTTGATGGTAACGACTTGTCATCTGTTTTAAAAATAGGAATTACATTAGCCATCTTCCACATCTTCCACTCCACAAAGGGGGCAGTAAAGCAACAGCGAAGAACTACAGACCAATAGCACTAACATCCCATATCATAAAAATCTTTGAAAGGGTCCTAAGAAGCAAGATCACCACCCATCTAGAAACCCATCAGTTACACAACCCAGGGCAACATGGGTTTAGAACAGGTCGCTCCTGTCTGTCTCAACTATTGGATCACTACGACAAGGTCCTAAATGCACTAGAAGACAAAAAGAATGCAGATGTAATATATACAGACTTTGCAAAAGCCTTCGACAAGTGTGACCATGGCATAATAGCGCACAAAATGCGTGCTAAAGGAATAACAGGAAAAGTCGGTCGATGGATCTATAATTTCCTAACAGAACACAGAGAGTAGTCGTCAACAGAGTAAAGTCCGAGGCAGCTACGGTGAAAAGCTCTGTTCCACAAGGCACAGTAATCGCTCCCATCTTGTTCCTCATCCTCATATCCGACATAGACAAGGATGTCAGCCACAGCACCGTGTCTTCCTTTGCAGATGACACCCGAATCTGCATGACAGTGTCTTCCATTGCAGACACTGCAAGGCTCCAGGCGGACATCAACCAAATCTTTCAGTGGGCTGCAGAAAACAATATGAAGTTCAACGATGAGAAATTTCAATTACTCACATATGGTAAACATGAGGAAATTAAATCTTCATCAGAGTACAAAACAAATTCTGGCCACAAAATAGAGCGAAACACCAACATCAAAGACCTGGGAGTGATCATGTCGGAGGATCTCACCTTCAAGGACCATAACATTGTATCAATCGCATCTGCTAGAAAAATGACAGGATGGATAATGAGAACCTTCAAAACTAGGGAGGCCAAGCCCATGATGACACTCTTCAGGTCACTTGTTCTATCTAGGCTGGAATATTGCTGCACACTAACAGCACCTTTCAAGGCAGGTGAAATTGCCGACCTAGAAAATGTACAGAGAACTTTCACGGCGCGCATAACGGAGATAAAACACCTCAATTACTGGGAGCGCTTGAGGTTCCTAAACCTGTATTCCCTGGAACGCAGGAGGGAGAGATACATGATTATATACACCTGGAAAATCCTAGAGGGACTAGTACCGAACTTGCACACGAAAATCACTCACTACGAAAGCAAAAGACTTGGCAGACGATGCACCATCCCCCCAATGAAAAGCAGGGGTGTCACTAGCACGTTAAGAGACCATACAATAAGTGTCAGGGGCCCGAGACTGTTCAACTGCCTCCCAGCACACATAAGGGGGATTACCAACAGACCCCTGGCAGTCTTCAAGCTGGCACTGGACAAGCACCTAAAGTCAGTTCCTGATCAGCCGGGCTGTGGATCGTACGTTGGTTTGCGTGCAGCCAGCAGCAACAGCCTGGTTGATCAGGCTCTGATCCACCAGGAGGCCTGGTCACAGACCGGGCCGCGGGGGCGTTGACCCCCGAAACTCTCTCCAGGTAAACTCCAGGTATCAGACACTACACCTGTTTGAAGAGATAAATTAAAAATATTAGTTAATGGTTCACAGAGTTCCATTTTGCATTCCTTAAGAACCCTTGAAAAAACCTCATCAGGACCCGGCGACTTATTTTGCTTCAGTCTGTCTATCTGCTTCACAACCATTTCACTAGTGACTGTGATGTTATATAATTTACCTTCTTCTTGCCCACTATAAAAATTAATTACTGAAATATTGTTAGTGTCTTCCTGTGTAAAAACTAAGAGAAAATAATTATTTAAAATCGAGCACATTTCATTCTCTTTGTCAGTAAGGTGTCCATAGTTATTTTTAAGGGGACCTATCTTATCTCTAACTTTTGTTCTATAGACCTGGAAAAAACTTTTTTGGGTTAGTTTTAGAATCCCTAGCAACTTTAATTTCATAGTCCCTTTTAGCTTTTCTTATCCCCTTTTTAATGTCCCTCTTAATGTCAATATACTGATTCATAAGATGACCCTCACCTCATTTGATACGCCTATAAATTCCTTTCTTATGTCCTAGTAGATATTTGAGCCTATTAGTCATCCATTTTGGGTCATTTCTATTTGATCTAATTTCTTTATATGGGATAAACGTTCTTTGAGCAGCATGTATAGTGTTCAGAAAACTGTCATATTGATAGCTCTCTTCGTTACCCCAGTCAACAGATGATAAGTGTTCTCTAAGCCCATCGTAATCTGCTAAGCGAAAATCTGGGACTCTTACTGAGTTATCGCTACTATCGTACTTCCATTCAATGCTAAATGTAATTGATTTGTGGTCGCTAGCACCCAGTTCCTCTGAAATTTCTAAATTATTAACAAGGGATTCATTGTTTGCCATAACTAAGTCAAGCAGGTTATTTCCCCTTGTAGGTTCTGTCACAAACTGCTTCAAAAAACAATCCTGAACTACTTCTAAAAAGTCGTATGATTCTAAATTCCCAGTCAAGAAATTCCAATCAATATGACTAAAGTTAAAGTCTCCTAGAAATACTACTTTATTGTGCCTTGTGGCCTTAACAAATTCCTCCCATAGTAGTCTCCCTTGGTCCCTATCTAAGTTTGGGGGACGGTATATCACTCCTAAAATCAGTTTTTCATGCCCCTCTGAAAATTCTATCCAAACAGACTCTGTATGTGTTACTTCAGACTTAATACCCGTTTTTATGCAACAATTCAAGCGATCTCGGACATACAATGCCACCCCACCCCCCTTCCCGATACTTCTATCTACTTGGAACAATTTAAAACCCTGAATATGACATTCCGCAGGCATGTCCCGAATTTTTTAATTAAACCACGTCTCAGATAAGGCAAATACATCAATGTTACCTGAACTAGCAACTTATCTCAACTCGTCTATCTTATTCCTAGCACTACGGCAATTAGCATAATAAACATTGAAATACTCTCCTTTCTCTTTACCCTTCCTGCTCATTTCTGTTTTTCTACTAAACCTATTACTGTCCTTATCACCCAAAGTCACTGGCTTTTCAATATCTACCTCGTTCTGCTTATTACTAGTTCCCCTAGAACTCGTAATATTACTACACTGGGACTTCACTGTTTCCCTGCCAAAACCCATACCACTAACTATTCCTAGTTTAAAGTCCTAACAGCTCCCTCCACTGCAGTTGCCAGTGCTACCACCCCAGACCTAGATAAGTGAACCCCATCCCTGGCATACATGTCACTTCTGCCATAGAAAAGGTCCCAGTTGTCAACGAATGTTACCGCAATGTTACTGCAAAGAGTATTTGGGAGAGTGGACACCTCTGCCTTAAACCCCTCCTCATGCTTACAGGACTACCCAACATACCATTTACCTGTACTCTCATCGATGCATCCGCATATAATGTCCTCACCCATCCCACCACCCTCCCTCCAAAACCCATTCTCACCATACTCTCAATCAAAAATTCCCTATCCACATAATCATAAGCTTTCTCCCAATCCAGACCTCGAATTCCTCCCTTACTACTACCCTCAAGGAAATCCCTAATACGTCCATGACCTACCCGCATACTCCTCCCTGGGATTCCAAACTGTCCCCCATGTATCACCGACCCCATGACCTTCTTCAGTCTATTACCCAAAATTTTCGCAAAAACCTTGTAATCTGCGCACATCAGAGATATTGCTCGGTAAGCACTCAACTCTCTTCCCTCCCCCACTGCTTTGGCACCAAAACTATGACACCCGTACTTTGCGATGTGCCCAACTTCCCACTAGTTAACATATGATAGAGTACCCTAACAAAGCATTTCCTAATACACCCCCAATGTGCTCTATAAAAATCATTTGGTATACCGTCTATCCCCGGTGTTTTCCCGGTACTCATCCCGAAAACTGCCTCTTCTACCTCAACCTCACTTTTACAAACCTCCAACCCCACTCTATCCTGCTCACTTAAAACACTATGGAACCCCCCTTCAAAAATACCCTCCCAGGAATCCCCCTCCCTCCAACTCCATTTCTCCCTAAACCAACTATCAGCATAGAGACTCATGCTTTCCGACCCTCTGGATACCCTCCCACCCCAGGGCTTGTCTCCAATTGTAGAATGGTGGTTACTCTCTGTCGGTCCCGAAATTTACGTAAAACAAACCCGGACGGCTTATCACCCCACAATAAGTCCTCTAACCCCGCCCTAAACCTAATTGCATCAAGCCTATCATTGTGTAATTCAGCTATTCTACTCTGAAGACTGGCCATGTCATCCCTTCTACCACCTCCCCAACATAACAGTCTTGCAACTGTCCCTCCAGATAA
>NW_027195545.1:152500-168842 GCF_038502225.1 Cherax quadricarinatus | reverse complement strand
CTCAAGGTTGAGGGACTGATTACCTCATTCTCCTCCTGTTCTTCAAGATTCTCCTTTGTATGGACTGATGAAGCCACTGTGTGGCGAAACGTTTCCTCAATAAAGATACCCAAGAGTTGCACATGTGTCTAATTTATCAACATGTCGGTTCTCTGAACCATTCATCTACAAGATGAAGGGTATGTTATAGTGTTTGCTTACGTGTCTTTCTAAACCATAGGCAGGAGTGTATGAGAGCACAAGGCGTAAGCAGGAGTGTATGAGAGCACAAGATGTAGGGACGAGTGTGTGAGAGCACAAGGTGTAGGCAGAAGGGTATGAGAGCAAAAGCTGTAGGCAGGAGTGTGTGGGAGCACAAGGTGTAGGCAGGACTGTGTGAGAGCACAAGGTGTAGGCAGAAGTGTATGAGACCACAAGGTGTAGGCAGGACTGTGTGAGAGCACAAGGTTTAGGCAGAAGTGTATGAGAGCATAAGGTGTAGGCAGGAGTGTGCGAGAGCACAAGATGTAGGCAGAAGTTTATGAGAGCACAAGGTGTAGGCAGGAGTGTTTGGGAGAACAAGACGTAAGCAGTAGTGTATGGGAACACAAGGTCTAGGCAGGAGTGTGTGGGAGCACAAGGTGTAGGCAGGAGTGTATAGGAGCACAAGGTGAAGGCAGGAGTGTGTGAGAGCACAAGGTGTAGGCAGAAGTGTGTGAGAACACAAGGTATAGGCAGGAGTGTGTGGGAGCACAAGATGTAGGCAGATTGAGACACTTATGCAGCATATGGGAATCTTTATTCAGGAAACGTTTCGCCACACAGTGGCTTCATCAGTCCAATACAAAGAGGAAGGCGTAAGGACAGGAGGAGTATGAGGTAATCAGTCCCTCAGCCTGGAGTCAATGTGTTCAGTCCATCAATCTTGTAGATTGATGGACTGAACACATCGACTCCAGGCTGAGGGACTGATTACCTCATACTCCTCCTCTCCTTACGCCTTCGTCTTTGTATTGGACTGATGAAGCCACTGTGTGGCGAAACGTTTCCTAAATAAAGATTCCCATATGCTGCATAAGTGTCTCAATCTTCAACTTGTCGGTTTTTCAAACCATTCATCACAAGATGTAGGCAGAAGCGTATGAGAGCACAAGGTGTAGGCAGGACTGTGTGAGAGCACAAGGTTTAGGCAGAAGTGTATGAGAGCACAAAGTGTAGGCAGGAGTGTGTGAGAGCACAAGATGTAGGCATAAGTATATGAGAGCACAAGGTGTTGGCAGGAGTGTTTGGGAGCAAAAGCTGTAAGCAGGAGTGTATGGGAGCACAAGGTATAGGAAGGAGTGTGTGGGAGCACAAGGTGTAGGCAGGAGTGTGTGGGAGCACAAGGTGTAGGCAGGAGTGTAGGGGAGCAAAAGGTCTAGGCAGGAGTGTGTGAGAGCACAAGGTGTAAGCAGAAGTGTATGAGAGAACAAGGTGTAGGCAGGAGTGTGTGGGAGCACAAGGTGTAGGCAGGAGTGAGTGAGAGCACAAGATGAAGGCAGAAATGTATGAGAGCACAAGGTGTAGGCAGGAGTGTGTGTGTGAGCACAAGATGTAGGCATCAGTGTATGAGAGCACACGGTGTAGGCAGGAGTGTGTGGTAGCACAAGATGTAGGCAGGAGTGTATTAGAGCACAAGGTGTAGGCAGGAGTGTATGAGAGCACAAGGTGTAGCCAGGAGTGTGTGGGAGCACAAGATGTAGGCAGGAGTGTATGACAGTACAAGGCGAAGGGAGGAGTGTGTGAGAGCACAAGATGAAGGCAGAAGTGAATGAGAGCACAAGGTGTAGGAAGGAGTGTGTGAGAGCACAAGATGTAGGGACGAGTGTGTGAGAGCACAAGATGTAGGCAGGAGTGTATGAGAGCACAAGGTGTAGGCGGGAGTGCGTAGGAGAACAAGGTATAGGCAGGAGTGTATGAGAGCACAAGATGTAGGGACGAGTGTGTGAGAGCACAAGATGAAGGCAGAAGTGAATGAGAGCACAAGGTGTAGGAAGGAGTGTGTGAGAGCACAAGATGTAGGGACGAGTGTGTGAGAGCACAAGATGTAGGCAGGAGTGTATGAGAGCACAAGGTGTAGGCGGGAGTGTGTAGGAGAACAAGGTATAGGCAGGAGTGTATGAGAGCACAAAATGTAGGCAGGAGTGTATGAGAGCACAAGATGTAGGGACGAGTGTGTGAGAGCACAAGATGTAGGCAAGACTGTATGAGAGCACAAGGTGTAGGCGGGAGTGTGTAGGAGAACAAGGTATAGGCAGGAGTGTATGAGAGCACAAAATGTAGGCAGGAGTGTATGAGAGCACAAGATGTAGGGACGAGTGTGTGAGAGCACAAGATGTAGGCAGGAGTGTATGAGAGCACAAGGTGTAGGCGGGAGTGTGTAGGAGAACAAGGTATAGGCAGGAGTGTATGAGAGCACAAGGCGTAAGCAGGAGTGTGTAGGAGCACAAGGTGTAGGCAGAAATGCATGAGAGCATAAGGTGTAGGAAGGAGTGTGTGGGAGCAAAAGGTGTAGGCAGGAGTGTGTGTGAGCACAAAGTGTAGGCAGGAGTGTGTGGGAACACAAAGTGTAAACAGGAGTGTGTGGGAGCAAAAGCTGTAAGCAGAAGTATATGAGAGCACAAGGTGTAGGCAGGAGTGTGTGGGACCATAAGGTGTAGGCAGGAGTTTGTGGGAGCACAAAGTGTAGGCAGGAGTGTGTGGGAGCACAAGGCATAGGCAGGAGTGTGTGGGAGCACATGGTGTAGGCAGGAATGTGTGAGAGCACAAGGTGTAGGCAGAAGTGTATGAGAGCACAAAGTGTAGGCAAGAGTGTGTGGGAGCACAAGGTGTAGGCAGGAGTGTATGAGAGCACAAGGTGTAGGCAGAAGTGTATGAGAGCACAAGGTATAGGTAGGAGTGTGTGGGAGCACAAGGTGTAGGCAGAGCTGTGTGAGAGCACAAGGTGTAGGCAGAAGTGTATGAGAGCACAAGGTGTAGGCAGGAGTGTGTTGGAGCACAAGATGTAGGCAGAAGCGTATAAGAGTACAAGGTGTAGGCAGGACTGTGTGAGAGCGCAAGGTTTAGGCAGAAGTGTATGAGAGCACAAGGTGTAGGCAGGAGTGTGTGAGAGCACAAGAGGTAGGCAGAAGTTTATGAGAGCTCAAGGTGTAGGCAGGAGTGTTTGGGAGCACAAGGTGTAAGCAGGAGTGAATGGGAGCACAAAGTCTAGGCAGGAGTGTGTGGGAGTACAAGGGGTAGGCAGGGGTGTGTGGGAGCACAAGGTGTAGGCAGGAGTGTATGGGAGCACAAGGTGTAGGCAGGAGTGTGTGAGAGCACAACGTTTAGGCAGAAGTGTATGAGAGCACAAGGTGTAGACAGGAGTGTGTGAGAGCACAAGATGTAGGCAGAAGCGTATGAGAGCACAAGGTGTAGGCAGGACTGTGTGAGAGCACAAGGTTTAGGCAGAAGTGTATGAGAGCAAAAGGGGTAGGCAGGAGTGTGTGAGAGCACAAGACGTAGGCAGAAGTTTATGAGAGCACAAGGTGTAAGCAGGAGTGTTTGGGAGCACAAGGTGTAAGAAATAGTGTATGGGAGCACAAGGTCTAGGCAGGAGTGTGTGAGAGCACAAGGTGTAGGCAGAAG
The DNA here is from genome assembly GCF_038502225.1 of Cherax quadricarinatus. Lineage (NCBI taxonomy): Eukaryota > Metazoa > Arthropoda > Malacostraca > Decapoda > Parastacidae > Cherax > Cherax quadricarinatus. The sequence goes on along the minus strand of NW_027195545.1, from coordinate 165,200 downwards.
TGTATGGGAGCACAAGGTGTCGGCAGGAGTGTGTGAGAGCACAAGGTGTAGGCAGGAGTGTATGTGAGCAAAAGGTCTAGGCAGGAGTGTGTGAGAGCACAAGGTGTAGGCAGAAGTGTGTGGGAGCACAAGGTGAAGGCAGGAGTGTGTGAGAGCACAAGATGTAGGCAGGAGTGTGTGGGAGCACAAGGTGTAGGCAGTAGTGTGTGAGAGCACAAGTTGTAGGCAGAAGTGCGTGAGAGCACAAGGTGTAGGCATGAGTGTGTGGGAGCACAAGGTGTAGGCAGAAGTGTGCAAGAGCACAAGGTGTAGGCAGAAGTGTGTGAGAGCACAAGGTGTAGGCAGAAGTGTGTGGGAGCACAAGGTGTAGGCAGAAGTGTGTGAGAGCACAAGGTGTAGGCAGAAGTGTATGAGAGCACAAGGTGTAGGCAGGAGTGTGTGAGAGCACAAGATGTAGGCAGAAGCGTATGAGAGCACAAGGTGTAGGCAGTAGTGTGTTGGAGCACAAGATGTAGGCAGAAGCGTATGAGAGCACAAGGTGTAGGCAGGAGTGTGTTGGAGCACAAGATGTAGGCAGAAGCGTATGAGAGCACAAGGTGAAGGCAGGACTGTGTGAGAGCGCAAGGTTTAGGCAGGAGTGTGTGTGAACACAAGGTGTAGGCAGGAGTTTGCATGACCACAAGATGTATGCAGAAGTGTGTGAGAGCACAAGGTGTAGGCAGGAGTGTGTGGGAGCACAAGATGTAGGCAGGAGTGTGTGGGAGCACAAGGTGTAGGCAGGAGTGTGTGGGAGCACAAGATGTAGGCAGGAGTGTGTGGGAGCACAAGGTGTACGCAGGAGTGTGTGAGAGCACAAGGTGTAGGCAGAAGTGTGTGGGAGCATAACGTGTAGGCTGGACTGTGTGTGAGCACAAGATGTAGTCAGAAGTGTATTAGAGCACAAGGTGTAGGCAGGAGTGTGTGAGAGCACAAGATGTAGGCAGAAGTTTATGAGAGCACAAGGTGTAGGCAGGAGTGTTTGGGAGCACAAGGTCTAGGCAGGAGTGTGTGGGAGCACAAGGTGTAGGCAGGAGTGTCAGGGAGCACAAGGTCTAGGCAGGAGTGTGTGAGAGCACAAGGTGTAGGCAGAAGTGTATGAGAGCACAAGGTGTAGGCAGGAGTGTGTGAGAGCACAAGATGTAGGCAGGAGTGAATGAGAGCACAAGGTGTAGGCAGGAGTGTGTGAGAGCATTATATGTAGGCAGGAGTGTAGGAGAGCACAAGGTGTATACAGGATTGTGTGGGATCACAAGATGTAATCAAGAGTGTTTTAGCACACAAGCTGTAGGCACGAGTGTGTGAGAGCACAAGGTGTAGGCAGAAGTGTATGAGAGCACGAGGTGTCGGCAGGAGTGTGTGAGAGCACAAGGTGTAGGCAGGAGTGTATGGGAGCAAAAGGTCTAGGCAGGAGTGTGTGAGAGCACAAGGTCTAGGCAGGAGTGTGTGGGAGCACAAGGTCTAGGCAGGAGTGTGTGGGAGCAAAAGGTGTAGGCAGGAGTGTGTGGGAGCACAAGGTGTAATTAGGAGTGTGTGGGAGCACAAGGTGTAGGCAGGAGTGTATGGGTGCACAAGGTGTAGGCAGGAGTGTGGGAGAGCACAAGGTGTAGGCAGGAGTGTGTGGGAGCACATGGTGTAGGCAGGAGTGTGTGAGAGCAAAAGATGTAGGCAGGAGTGTGTAAGAGCACAAGATGTAGGCAGGAGTGTAGGAGAGCACAAGGTGTATACAGGATTGTGTGGGAGCACATGGTGTAGGCACGAGTGTGCGGGAGCACAAGGTGTAGGCAGGAGTGTGTGAGAGCACAAGGTGTAGGCAGGAGTGTATGGGAGCAAAAGGTCTAGGCAGGAGTGTGTGAGAGCACAAGGTGTCGGCAGGAGTGTGTGTGAGAGCACAAGGTGTAGGCAGGAGTGTATGGGAGCAAAAGGTCTAGGCAGGAGTGTGTGAGAGCACAAGGTGTAGGCAGGAGTGTGTGGGAGCACAAGGTGTAGGCAGGAGTGTGTGAGAGCACAAGGTGTAGGCAGGAGTGTGTGGCAGCATATGGTGTAAGCAGGAGTGTGTGAGAGCAAAAGATGTAGGCAGAAGTGTATGAGAGCACAAGGTGAAGGCTGGAGTGTATGAGAGCAAAAGGTGTAGGCAGGAGTGTGTGGAAGCACAAAATGTAGGCAGGAGTGTAGGAGAGCACAAGGTGTAGGGAGGTGTGTGTGAGAGCACAATATGTAGGCAGGAGTATATGACAGCACAAGGTGTAGGCAGAAGTGTATGAGAGCACAAGGTGTCGGCAGGAGTGTGTGAGAGCACAAGGTGTAGGCAGTAGTGTATCGGAGCAAGAGGTCTAGGCAGGAGTGTGTGAGAGCACAAGGTGTAGGCAGGAGTGTGTGGGAGCACAAGGTGTAAGCAGGAGTGTGTGAGAGCACAAGGTGTAGGCAGGGGTGTGTGGGAGCACAAGGTGAAGGCAGAAATGCATGAGTGCATAAGGTGTAGACAGGAGTGTGTGGGAGCAAAAGGTGTAGGCAGGAGTGTGTGGGAGCACAAGGTGTAGGCAGGAGTGTGTGGGAGCACAAAGTGTAGGCAGGAGTGTGTGGGAGCACAAGGTGTAGGCAGGAGTGTGTGAGAGCACAAGGTGTAGGCAGGAGCATGTGGAAACGCAAGATGTAGGCAGGTGTGTGTGGAAGCACAAGATGTAGGCAGGAGCTTGTGGAAGCACAAGATGTAGGCAGGAGTGTGTGGAAACTCATAGTGTAGGCAGGAACATATGGAAGCATAAGATGTAGGCAGGAGTGTGTGGAAACTCATGGTGTAGGCAGGAGCGTGTGGGAGCACAAGGTGTAGGCTTGTGTGTGTGGGTGCACTTTTGTATGCTGGAGTGTGTGGGAGCACAAAGTGTAGGCAGGAGTGTGGAAGCACAAGATGTAGCGGAGCAAAGCACAAGTGTAGGCAGGAGTGTTGAAGCACAAGATGTAGGAAGGAGTGTGTGGAAGCACAAGGTGTAGGCAGGAGTGTGGATGACAAGAGCACAAGGTGTAGGCAGTGGTGTGTGGAAGCACAAGATGTAGGCAGAAGTGTGTGGAAGCACAAGGTGTAGGCAGGAGCGTGTGGAAGCACAAGGTGTAGGCAGGAGTGTGTGGAGGACCAAGATATAGGCAGGAGTGTGTTGAAGCACAAGGTGTAGGCAGGAGTGTGTGGGAGCACAAGATGTAGGCAGGAGTGTGTGGAAGCACAAGGTGTAGGCAGTAGTGTGTGGAAGCACAAGATGTAGGCAGAAGTGTGTGGAAGCAAAAGATGTAGGCAGGAGTGTGTGGAAGCACAAGGTGTAGGCAGGAGTGTGCGGGAGCAGAAGATGTAGGCAGGAGTGTGTGGAAGCACAAGGTGTAGGCAGGAGTGTGTGGAAGCACAAGATGTAGGCAGGAGTGTGTGGAAGCACAAGGTGTAGGCAGGAGTGTGGGAGCACAAGATGTAGGCAGGAGTGTGCGGAAGCACAAGGTGTAGGCAGGAGTGTGTGGGAGCACAAGATATAGGCAGGAGCGTGTGTGAGCACAAGGTGTAGGCAGTAGTTTCTGGGAGCACAACGTGTAGGCAGGAGTGTGTTGGAGCACAAGATGTAGGCAGAAACGTGTGGAAGCACAAGGTGTAGGCAGGAGTGTGTGGGAGCACAAGATGTAGGCAGGAGTGTGTGGAAGCACAAGGTGTAGGCAGTAGTGTGTGCAAGCACAAGATGTAGGCACAAGTGTGTATAAGCACAAGATGTAGGCAGGAGTGTGTGGAACCACGAGGTGTAGGCAGGAGTGTGGGAGCACAAGATGTAGGCAGGAGTGTGTGGGAGCACAAGGGTGTAGGCAGGAGCATATTTAAGCATAAGATGTAGGCAGGAGCGTGTGGAAGCACAAGGTGTAGGCAGGAGTGTGTGGGAGCACAGAATGTATTCAGGAGTGTGTGGAAGCACAAGGTGTAGGCAGGAGTGTGTGGGAGCACAAGGTGTAGGCAGGAGTGTGTGGGAGCACAAGGTGTAGGCAGGAGTGTGTGGGAGCACAAGGTGTAGGCAGGAGTGTGTGGGAGCACAAGATGTAGGCAGGAGTGTGTGGGAGCACAAAATGTATTCAGGAGTGTGTGGGAGCACAAGATGTAGGCAGGAGTGTGTGGGAGCACAAGATGTAGGCAGGAGTGTGTGGGAGCACAAGATGTAGGCAGGAGTGTGTGGGAGCACAAGATGTAGGCAGGAGTGTGTGGGAGCACAAGATGTAGGCAGGAGTGTGTCTGAGCACAAGGTGTAGGCAGGAGTGAGTGGGAGCACAAGGTGTAGGCAGGAGTGTGTGAGAGCACAATGTGTACGCAAGAGAGTGTGGGAGCACAAGGTGTAGGCAGGAGTGTTTGAGAGCACAAGATGTAGGCAGGAGTGTGTGGGAGCACAAGGTGTAGGCAGGAGTGTGTGAGAGCACAAGGTGTAGGCAGAAGTGTATGAGAGCACAAGGTGTAGGCAGGAGTGTGTGGGAGCACAAGGTGTAGGCAGGAGTGTGTGGGAGCACAAGGTGTAGGCATAAATGTATGAGAGCACAAGGTGTAGGCAGGAGTGTGTGGGAGCACAAGGTGTAGGCAGGAGTGTGTGGGAGCACAAGGTGTAGGCAGAAGTGTGTGAGAGCACAAGGTGTAGGCAGGAGTGTGTGAGAGCACAAGATGTAGGCAGAAATGTATGAGAGCACAAGGTGTAGGCAGGAGTGTGTGGGAGCAAAAGATGTAGGCAGAAGTGTATAACAGCACAAGGTGTAGGCAGGTGTGTGTGAGAGCACAATATCGAGGCAGAAATGTATGACAGCACAAGGTGAAGGCAGGAGTGTGTGGGACCACAAGGTGTAGGCAGGAGTGTATGAGAGCACAAGGTGTAGGCAGGAGTGTGTGAGAGCACAAGATGTAGGCAGAAATGTATGAGAGCACAAGGTGTAGGCAGGAGTGTGTGGGAGCACAAGGTGTAGGCAGTAGTGTGTTGGAGCACAAGATGTAGGCAGGAGTGTGTGGGAGCACAAGGTGTAGGCAGGAGTGTATGGGAGCACAAGGTCTAGGCAGGAGTGTTTGAGAGCACAAGGTGAAGGCAGAAGTGTATGAGAGCACAAGGTGTAGGCAGGAGTGTGTGGGAGCACAAGATGTAGGCAGGAGTGTATGAGAGCACAAGGTGTAGGCAGGAGTGTGTGAGAGCACAAGATGTAGGCAGTAGTGTATTAGAGCACAAGGTGTAGGCAGGAGTGTGTGGGAGCACAAGATGTAGGCAGGAGAGTGTGGGAGCACAAGGTGTAGGCAGGTGTATGTGGGAGCACAAGGTGCAGGCAGGAGTGTGTGAGAGCACAAGGTGTAGACAGGAGTGTATGAGAGCACAAGATGTAGGCAGGAGTGTGTGAGAGCACAAGATGTAGCCAAAAATGAATGAGAGCACAAGGTGTATGAAGGAGTGTGTGAGAGCACAAGGTGTAGGCAGGAGTGTTTGAGAGCACAAGGTGTATACAGGATTGTGTGGGAGCACAAGATGTAATCAAGAGTGTGTGATAGCACAAGATGGGCAGCACACAAGATGTAGGCAGAGTGTGTGAGAGCACAAGGTGTAGGCAGGAGTGTGTGGCACAAGGTGTAGCACAAGCACAAGTGTAGGCAGGAGTGTGTGAGAGCACAAGGTGTAGGCAGGAGTGTGTGGAAGCACAAGGTGTAGGCAGGAGTGTGTGGAGCACAAGGTGTAGGCAGGAGTGTGTGGGAGCACAAGGTAGGCAGGAGTGTGTGGAGCACAAGGTGTAGTGTGGAGCACAAGATGTAGGCAGGAGTGTGTGGAAGCACAAGGTGTAGGCAGGAGTGTGTGGGAGCACAAGATGTAGGCAGGAGTGTGTGGAAGCACAAGGTGTAGGCAGGAGTGTGTGGGAGCACAAGGTGTAGGCAGGAGTGTGTGGGAGCACAAGGTGTAGGCAGGAGTGTGTTGAAGCACAAGAAGTAGGCAGGAGTGTTTGGGAGCACAAGATGTAGGCAGGAGTGTTTGGAAGCACAAGGTGTAGGCAGTGGTGTGTGGAAGCACAAGATGAAGGCCGAAGTGTGTGGAAGCTCAAGGTGTATGCAGGAGTGTGTATAAGCACAAGGTGTAGGCTGGAGTGTGGGAGCACAAGATGTAGGCAGGAGTGTGTGGGAGCACAATATGTAGGCAGGAGCGTGGGAGCAGAAGGTGTAGGCAGGAGTGTGTGGAAGCACAAGATGTAGGCAGGAGTGTGTGAAACACAAGACGTAGGCAGGAGTGTGTGGGAGCACAAGATGTAGGCATGAGTGTGTGGAAGCACAAGGTGTAGGCAGGATTGTGTGTGGGAGCACAAGATGTAGGCTGGAGTGTGGGAGCAGAAGATGTAGGCAGGAGTGTGTGGGAGCACAAGATATAGGCAGGAGCGTGTGGAAGCACAAGGTGTAGGCAGGAGCATGTGGAAGCACAAGATGTAGGCAGGAGCATGTGGAAGCACAAGATGTAGGCAGGAGCATGTGGAAGCACAAGATGTAGGCAGGAGCATGTGGAATCACAAGATGTAGGCAGGAGTGTGTGGAAGCACAAGATGTAGGCAGGAGCATGTGGAAGCACAAGATGTAGGCAGGAGTGTGTGGGAGCACAAGATGTAGGCAGGAGCGTGTGGAAGCACAAGGTGTAGGCAGGAGTGTGTGGAAGCACAAGATGTAGGCAGGAGCATGTGGAAGCACAAGGTTTAGGCAGGAGTGTGTGGAGGACCAAGATGTAGGCAGGAGTGTGAAGTACAAGGTGTAGGCAGGAGTGTGTGGGAGCACAAGATGTAGGCAGTAGTGTGTGGAAGCACAAGATGTTGACAGAAGTGTGTGGAAGCACAAGGTGTAGGCAGGAGTGTGTGGAAGCACAAGGTGTAGGGAGGAGTGTGGGAGGACAAGATGTAGGCAGGAGTGTGCGGAAGCAGAAGGTGTAGGCAGGAGTGTGTGGAAGCACAAGATGTAGGCAGGAGCATTTGGAAGCACAAGATGTAGGCAGGAGTGTGTGGGAGCACAAGATGTAGGCAGGAGTGTGTGGAAGCACAAGATGTAGGCAGGAGCATGTGGAAGCACAAGATGTAGGCAGGAGCATGTGGAAGCACAAGATGTAGGCAGGAGTGTGTGGAAGCACAAGATGTAGGCAGGAGTGTGTGGAAGCACAAGGTGTACGCAGGACTGTGTGGAAGCACAAGGTGTAGGCAGGAGTGAGTGGGAGCAGGCAGGAGCATGTGGAAGCACAAGATGTAGGCAGGAGCATGTGGAAGCACAAGATGTGGGCAGGAGTGTGTGGGAACACAAGATGTAGGCAGGAGCGTGTGGAAGCACAAGATGTAGGCAGGAGCATGTGGAAGCACAAGATGTAGGCAGGAGCATGTGGAAGCACAAGATGTAGGCAGGAGTGTGTGGAAGCACAAGGTGTAGGCAGTAGTGTGTGGAAGCACAAGATGTAAGCAGAAGTGTGTGGAAGGGCAACGTGTAGGCAGGAGTGTGTGGAAGCACAAGGTGTAGGCAGGAGTGTGTGGGAGCACAAGATATAGGCAGGAGCGTGTGGAAGCACAAGGTGTAGGCAGGAGCATGTGGAAGCACAAGATGTAGGCAGGAGTGTGTGAGAGCACAAGGTGTAGGCAGGAGTCTGTGAGAGCACAATATGTATGCAGAAATGTATGAGAGCACAAGGTGTAGGCAGGAGTGTGTGGGAGCACAAGGTGTAGGCAGGAGTGTGTGGGAGCACAAGATGTAGTCAGGAGTGTATTAGAGCACAAGGTGTAGGCAGGAGTGTGTGGGAGCACAAGGTGTAGGTAGGAGTGTGTGGGAGCTCAAGGTGTAAGCAGGAGTATGTGGGAGCACAAGATGAAGCAGGAGTGTATCGGAGCACAAGGTCTAGGCAGGAGTGTGTGAAAGCACAAGGTGAAGGCAGGAGTGTGTTGGAACACAAGATGTAGGCAGGAGTGAATGGGAGCACATGGTCTAGGAAGGAGTGTTTGAGACCACAAGGTGAAGGCAGAAGTGTATGAGAGCACAAGGTTTACGTAGGAATGTGTGGGAGGCAAGGTGTAGGCAGGAGTGTGTGGGAGCACAAGGTGTAGGCAGGAGTGTGTGAGAGCACAAGGTGTAGGTAGAAGTGCATGAGAGCTCAAGTTGTAGGCAGGAGTTTGTGGGAGCAGAAGATGTAGGCAGAAGTGTATGAGAGCACAAGGTGTAGGAAGGAGTGTGTGAGAGCGCAAGGTGTAGGCAGGAGTGGGTGAGAGCACAAGATGTAGGCAGAAGTGTATGAGAGCACAAGGTGTAGGCAGGAGTGTGTGGGAGCACAAGATTTAGGCAGGAGTGTGTGGGAGCACAAGGTGTAGGGAGATGTGTGGGAGCACAAGGTGCAGGCACGAGTGTGTGAGAGCACAAGGTGTAGGCAGGAGTGTGAGTGAGCACAAGGTGTAGGTGAGAGTGTATGAGAGCACAAGGTGTAGGCAGGAGTGTGTGAGAGCACAAGATGTATGCAGAAATGTATGAGAGCACAAGGTGTAGGCAGGAGTGTGTGGGAGCACAAGGTGTAGGCAGGAGTGTGTGGGAGCACAAGGTGTAGGCAGGAGTGTGTGGGAGCACAAGGTTTAAGCAGGAGTGTGTGAGATCACAAGGTGTAGGCAGCATAAGGTGTAGGCAGGATTGTGTGAGAGCACAAGATGAAGGCAGAAAGTGCATGTGTGAGCACAAGGTGTAGGCAGGAGTGTGGGAGAGCACAAGATGTATGCAGAAATGTATGAGAGCACAAGATGTAGGCAGGAGTGTGTGGGAGCACAAGGTATAGGCAGGAGTGTGTGGGAGCACAAGATGTAGCCAGAAGTGCATTAGAGCACATGATGTAGGCAGGAGTGTGTGAGAGCACAAGATGTAGGCAGAAGTGCATTAGAGCACATGTTGTAGGCAGGAGTGTGTGAGAGCACAAGATGTAGGCAGAAGTGCATTAGAGCACATGGTGTAGGCAGGAGTGTGTGAGACCACAAGGTGTAGGCAGGAGTGTGTGGGAGCACTAGGTGTAGGCAGGAGTGCGTGGTAGCACAAGAGGTAGGCAGGAGCATGTGGAAGCACAAGATGTAGGCAGGAGCATGTGGAAGCACAAGATGTAGGCAGGAGCATGTGGAAGCACAAGATGTAGGCAGGAGTGTGTGGAAGCACAAGATGTAGGCAGGAGCATGTGGAAGCACAAGATGTAGGCAGGAGCATGTGGAAGCACAAGATGTAGGCAGGAGCATGTGGAAGCACAAGATGTAGGCAGGAGCATGTGGAAGCACAAGATGTAGGCAGGAGTGTGTGGAAGCACAAGATGTAGGCAGGAGTGTGTGGAAGCACAAGGTGTAGGCAGGAGCATGTGGAAGCACAAGGTGTAGGCAGGAGTGTGTGGAAGCACAAGGTGTAGGCAGGAGCATGTGGAAGCACAAGATGTAGGCAGGAGTGTGTGGGAGCACAAGATGTAGGCAGGAGCGTGTGGAAGCACAAGGTGTAGGCAGGAGTGTGTGGAAGCACAAGGTGTAGGCAGGAGCGTGTGGAAGCACAAGGTGTAGGCAGGATTGTGTGGGAGCACAAGATGTAGGCAGTAGTGTGTGGAAGCACAAGATGTAGGCAGGAGTGTGTGAAACACAAGACGTAGGCAGGAGTGTGTGGGAGCACAAGATGTAGGCATGAGTGTGTGGAAGCACAAGATGTAGGCAGGAGTGTGTGAAACACAAGACGTAGGCAGGAGTGTGTGGGAGCACAAGATGTAGGCAGTAGTGTGTGGAAGCACAAGATGTAGGCAGGAGCGTGTGTAAGCACAAGATGTAGGCAGGAGTGTGTGGGAGCACAAGATGTAGGCAGGAGTGTGTGGAAGCACAAGATGTAGGCAGGAGTGTGGGAGCAGAAGATGTAGGCAGGAGTGTGTGGAAGCACAAGATGTAGGCAGGAGCGTGTGGAAGCACAAGGTGTAGGCAGGAGTGTGTGGGAGCACAAGATGTAGGCAGGAGTGTGTGGGAGCACAAGATGTAGGCACGAGCGTGTGGAAGCACAAGGTGTAGGCACGAGCGTGTGGAAGCACAAGGTGTAGGCAGGAGTGTGTGGGAGCACAAGATGTAGGCAGGAGCGTGTGGAAGCACAAGGTGTAGGCAGGAGTGTGTGGGAGCACAAGATGTAGGCAGGAGTGTGTGGGAGCACAAGATGTAGGCAGGAGTGTGTGGGAGCACAAGATGTAGGCAGGAGCGTGTGGAAGCACAAGGTGTAGGCAGGAGCATGTGGAAGCACAAGATGTAGGCAGGAGCGTGTGGAAGCACAAGGTGTAGGCAGGAGTGTGTGGGAGCACAAGATGTAGGCAGGAGTGTGTGGGAGCACAAGGTGTAGGCAGGAGTGTGTGGGAGCACAAGGAGTAAGCAGAAGTGAGTGCCACACAAGGTGGAAAATCAGACAAATGCAGTATGTGTCTATTTTAGCATCATGTAGGTATTTTATACCATTTATCCCCAACGTGAACACAAGTTGTGGGTAGGAATGGATGTTAGCACATGTGTAGGCAGGAATATTAGCACAGGTGTAGGTAGAAATGCTTGCACACGTGTAGGCTGGATTATTTCCACAGGTGTAGGCAGGAATGCTAGCACAGGTGTAGGCAGGAATGTTAGCACAAGTGTGGGCAGGAATGTTAGCGCAGATGTAGGCAGGAATGTTAGCACAGATGAAGGCAGGAATATTAGCACAGCTGTAGGCATGAATGTTAGGACAGGTGTAAGCAGGAGTGTTAGCACAGGCGTAGGCAGGAATGTTAGCACAGGTGTAGGCAGGAATATTAACATAGATGTAGGCACGAATGTCAGCACAGGTGTAGACAGGAATGTTAGCACAGGTGTAGGCAGGAATATTAGCACAGGTGTAGGCAGGATTATTAGCACAGGTGTAGGCAGGAATGTTAGCACAGTTGTAGGCAGGAATGTTAGCACAGGTGTAGGCAGGAATGTTAGCACAGGTGTAGGCAGGAATGTTAGCACAGGTGTAGGCAGGAATGTTAGCACAGGTGTAGGCAGGAATGTTAGCACAGGTGTAGGCAGGAATGTTAGCACATGTGTAGGCAGGAATGTTAGCACAGGTGTAGGCAGGAATGTTAGCACAGGTGGAGACAGGAAAATGTTAGCACAGATGTAGGCAGAAATATTAGCACAGGTGTAGGTAGGAATATTAGCACAGTTGTAGGCAGGAATGTTAGCACAGGTGTAGGCAGGAATATTAGCACAGGTGTAGGCAGGATTATTAGCACAGGTGTAGGCAGGAATGTTAGCACAGGTGTAGGCAGGTATGTTAGCAAGAGTGTAGGCAGGAATGTTAGCACAGGTGTTCGCAGGAATATTATTACAGGTGTTGACAGGAATGTTAGCACAGGAGTTAGCAGGAATGTTAGCACAGGTGTAGGTAGGAATGTTAGCATAAGTGTAGGCAGGAATATTAGCACAGGTGTAGGCAGGAATATTAGCATAAGTGTAGGCAGGAATATTAGCACAGGTGTAGGCAGGAATATTAGCACAGGTGTAGGCAGGAATATTAGCACAGGTGTAGGCAGGAATATTAGCACAGGTGTAGGCAGGAATATTAGCACAGGTGTAGGCAGGAATGTTAGCACAGGTGTAGGCAGGAATATTAGCACAGGTGTAGGCAGAAATATCAGCACAGGTGAAGGCAGGAATGTTAGCACAGGTGTAGGCAGGAATGGGGTGTATATCCAGCCAGGGGTGTATATCCAGCCAGGGGTGTATATCCAGCCAGGGGTGTATATCCAGCCAGGGGTGTATATCCAGCCAGGGGTGTATATCCAGCCAGGGGTGTATATCCAGCCAGGGGTGTATATCCAGCCAGGGGTGTATATCCAGCCAGGGGTGTATATCCAGCCCGCCAGGGGTGTATATCCAGCCAGGGGTGTATATCCAGCCAGGGGTGTATATCCAGCCAGGGGTGTATATCCAGCCAGGGGTGTATATCCAGCCAGGGGTGTATATCCAGCCAGGGGTGTATATCCAGCCAGGGGTGTATATCCAGCCAGGGGTGTATATCCAGCCAGGGGTGTATATCCAGCCAGGGGTGTATATCCAGCCAGGGGTGTATATCCAGGGGTGTATATCCAGCCAGGGGTGTATATCCAGGCCAGGGGTGTATATCCAGCCAGGGGTGTATATCCAGGGGTGTATATCCAGGGGGTGTATATCCAGCCAGGGGTGTATATCCAGCCAGGGGTGTATATCCAGCCAGGTGTGTATATCCAGCCAGGGGTGTATATCCAGCCAGGGGTGTATATCCAGCCAGGGGTGTATATCCGGCCAGGGGTGTATATCCAGCCAGGGGTGTATATCCAGCCATGGGTGTATATCCAGCCAGGGGTGTATATCCAGCCAGGTGTGTATATCCAGCCAGGGGTGTATATCCAGCCAGGGGTGTATATCCAGCCAGGGGTGTATATCCGGCCAGGGGTGTATATCCAGCCAGGGGTGTATATCCAGCCAGGGGTGTATATCCAGGCAGGGGTGTATATCCAGCCAGGGGTGTATATCCAGCCAGGTGTGTATATCCAGCCAGGGGTGTATATCCAGCCAGGGGTGTATATCCAGCTAAGGGTGTATATCCAGCCAGGGGTGTATATCCAGCCAGGGGTGTATATCC